>NC_087154.1:35629526-35757026 GCF_035594125.1 Scylla paramamosain
CAGTAAATCTTATAAGGAGAGACTGGCAGGCACCATTAAGCTTGCCTCCCCATGATAAACGGCGTCTACAAGGAGTCTTATAGAGTCTTGAAATGCTTACGGATTTACGAATGTTGATGCTTATAAAGTGTCCTAAGTGGTGACTCATTCAAGACTAAAAGGCTGCGAAGTGGCTGAGATAAACAGTTACACATCCAGTTGGGGGTCTGATTGCCGAAAGTCTGAAGGTAATAACATTTTTCTTAATATTAAGTAATAAGTCAGTGTCATCAATGAATGAGTCCATAAACTGATTATATATATATATATATATATATATATATATATATATATATATATATATATATATATATATATATATATATATATATATATATATATATATATATATAAATGAATGAGTTAATGCGATAAAGCATGCTTATATGAACGATGGGCGAGTATTTGGGTATGTGTTTTGTTAGTTGTTATTTAATCTTTTTTTTTTAGATTATTGTTGCTCTTCAGAATGTCTCAAGGCAGCGCATGTGTGGGAAAGAAAGAATATTATTTTGATATTACGTGTGCGTGTCTCAGAGAGAGAGAGAGAGAGAGAGAGAGAGAGAGAGAGAGAGAGAGAGAGAGAGAGAGAGAGAGAGAGAGAGAAAGAGAGAGAGAAAGAGATAACTGAGTTATGGCGTCGCAACAACGCGGTCACATGTCACTGGCTAAGGTTACGAGATAGAGAGAGAGAGAGAGAGAGAGAGAGAGAGAGAGAGAGAGAGAGAGAGAGAGAGAGAGAGAGAGTGTGTGTCTGTGTGTGTGTGTGTGTGTGTGTGTGTATGTGTTTAATAATTTACTATTATTATTCAAAACATTTTACGATAACTGTATAAAGTTTATAACTTGGCATCACCCGCCAAGCCGAGACTCCATGGCAGAAACAGATCATTCACGTAGTTCATGAATTCGTCACTGACAACACATTGCCAACAGTATTTGCCATATGTACATCAGATACAAATTGTAAAGCAGTATAATAACAATAGTAGTACTAGTAGTAGTTGATGTTCTAGTAGTAGCAGTAGTAGTAGTAGTAGTAGTAGTAGTAGTAGTAGTAGTAATAGTACTAAAAGAGAGTATTGAATTAATGGTTTTCCACGGTTTTTTTTTTTTTTTTTGTAGATCCCTGATTCATTGTTAATTGATTTTTTATAAAATTTATTTTTATCTAATTCGAGAAGTGACGTTTGTTTATTTTTGTAGGTTTTATAAACATGCTTACTTGATAAAGGCCATTTACTTGCACGTCTTTCTAACCTGTGCATATATATGTGTGTGTGTGTGTGTGTGTGTGTGTGTGTGTGTGTGTGTGTGTGTGTGTGTGTGTGTGTGTGTGTTTTCTTATAATGATAGCAATAATTGAGGACAATAGTTGAGTGTGAGTGGTGGGGGTGTGCGTAGCGGGGAGCAGAAGGGAGAGGGGTGGAGGAGGACAAACCTCTTGGCCAGGAGAGGCTACTCAACTGGTTTCTGGCACTTGCCACTCCTACCTCCACATCCCCCAACCCACACGCACCCCGTCAGAGAGAGAGAGAGAGAGAGAGAGAGAGAGAGAGAGAGAGAGAGAGAGGGAGTTATAAGTTTTTTCTTATAACACGTTATCATTAACTGTATGCAAGAGTCGTCATTTGCTTTTAAGAGGAACGAGTACAATTGGTCACTTATCAGGTGGCTTAAAGTCAGTCCCGAGGTTTACTCCGCAACTGTGTGGGTGTGCCCGTGTGTTGACGCAGTGCACGTGTGGGCGAGACTTACGCCGAGACGGATCTGGAGAAGTAGTAGTAGTCGTAGTATTAATAGTAGTAGTAGTAGTAGTAGTAGTAGTAGTAGAAGTAGAGTTTGTAAGTGGCTGCACTATTATTAGATAAATCCACATATTATAAAAACACTGAATGGAAGCTTTTACATTATTATTATTGTGGTGAGAGCATTCTTGAAAGCCTAAATATGTCCCGGTGTTGTTCTTGTTGTTTTGTTCTATGCTGTGTCCCATATTATTCGTTATTAGTCATTCTTTTAAAATAGGAGTGTGCGGCGTGGGAAGGGAGGATTGGCGTGGGTGCGTGTGGGGCGGGGGAGAGGGAGGCAGGAGTGGCAAGTGCCAGAGACCAGTTGAGTAGCGTCCGCCTCCACACCTCTCCTCTCCCTTCCCCCAGTAAGCACACACCACTCACACCCAACCAATGTCCTCAATTATTGCCATCATCATCATCATAAAACTGTCATCGACGTAACATACTTCTAAGTACCATAAATGGTCATGCTTTAGTGGGGGCAAGAATGTGATGTGTAAACTTACTCGTAAAAACATTAAAATTTCTTCATCTAAAGTATCTAATTAAAACAGTAAGTAGCCGGAGAGTGGACGTCTTTAGTAAGTGTAGATTAGCTGCTTGGCGAGCTCTACACTCCTGTGCAGCAGTCAGCAGTCTGATGTAACTGATCGCTTGGCATCGAGACGAGACTCTTTCAATAGTCAAAATTTTATTTCACCATCATTGCGGTGCTGAATTTGTTTGTAAGCACTGTATACACATGCTTATTGTGGCACGCCCTTTGTTTATGTGTGTTTACATGACTTTTTTTTTTTTACGTTTGTGTCAAAGTTGCCTTATATTTCTTGAATCAACTGATCTCTTACAACAACAATTTTGTTACACATCAACGGTAACTCGAGTTTGTGTTCATACTTATCCTGACAGTCTTCACCAACCGCCTCTTGCTGCCTCCTGCTGTTCCCGCCCCGCCAAGGTGTGAGTGAATGCATGTGTTCCCGTGCCTGGCTTGGTAGGAGACCCAGTACTTGTTGCCTTATCACTTAATAATGACAAAAATAAGTAAATAAATAAATAAGAATTCAGATGTCTTCCATTGATATTTGTGCACGACGCCTAAGCTGTCCAGTGGCCTTGTGCCGCATGAGTGACACTTTCCACCACTCCGCGACGCATCACCTGTATGAATCAGACCGTTTCATTATATTACTACCCGTTAGGTAATCTGACGCTTCCCGAGTCAGAATAAGGTAAGCAAAGTCTCTTGACGAGTTGTTTGTGCGGTACGTGCTCGTGTTGCCGCTTGATTCACATTATGTAAATGGTCCCCACCGCTGCTCACTCGTCGCTCCTGCAGGCGGGAACCCCAGTCTGTCTGCCCACGCTGCCGGTGGAATAATGCATTATAAAGAATTTTGTTTTCATGCTTTTTCTTCACTTTTGTTGTTGTTGACGTGGTGGTGGTTGTGTGTGTGTGTGTGTGTGTGTGTGTGTGTGTGTGTGTGTGTGTGTGTGTTTGATAGCAAATCATGGAAGCATGGCAAATGTTGGCGGCGACCAGATGGTTGAATATTAAGAAACTTTGGCTTAGCGGCACGAGGAGGGAAAGTCTGCAGATTAACTATAGTCTTGCAGAAGCAGCAGGTCTGTGGATGGGCGGCGGTGGCTATACCTGTGTTTCTGAAGGAGAGAGAGAGAGAGAGAGAGAGAGAGAGAGAGAGAGAGAGAGAGAGAGAGAGAGAGAGAGAGAGAGAGAGAGAGAGAGAGAGAGAGAGTGTGTGTGTGTGTGTGTGTTCGTCCGCTTGCTTTCGTCTATGCTGCACGTACTATCTGTGATCACCTGAATAATGCACTGTAAATTTACAATACACTTGCGCAACTAACTATCATTTCTTTATCGTTCTTTTTTTTCTGAAACAGGTGTATAATGACCAGGTTTGACAGCTGCATAATTCTTCCGTCTATTTCCGTCCACCAGTTGAAGCAGTAATCTGACTTTCGCTTCCGAACGAACAAAACTTCTCGGTGTCCACAGGACTGAGAATAGCACGTATCGCCAACATTGTTATTCTGTGGCGGTGCGCGATCTTTAGACAAGGACAGTCCCCACGGCAGTCTTCACACTTGGCAGACATCTAGGCGTGGGAGGGTGGAGGGTCCTCCCCGCCCCTCATCCCACCTGGCACTTTCCTCTGGCAAACGTCTCCTTTCTAGCTTCAAGTAATTGTATGTGAGCAGGTGTCACCACCAATTTTAAATAATCACCATTGGTCTTTTGATGCCTCAGCGTCCGTGCACTTGACAAGGTTGTTTTATAATGGTAATTTATGTAGATAGATTTCCGATTTCCGCGTTTGTAGCACCTGCCGAGAGCTGTGGCGGAAGCGCTTCAGGTGCGCCGCTCTACTTCATGGTAACACCCTTCATAGGAATCTCTGGGACCTCAGACCTTAGTATTAACGTTAGTGAAGAAAAATATCCCTTCAGCACCTCATCTCGGCCGCAACAGCGACCAACGACAACCTAAACTCTCTCAACACTATCCACTTCCTCGAGGGATGCGATTCAAGGTTGACGGCCTGGCAACCAGTACACTGTAGATGTGCTCGCTCAACTGAGTTTTTATACTCTCTCTCTCTCTCTCTCTCTCTCTCTCTCTCTCTCTCTCTCTCTCTCTCTCTCTCTCTCTCTCTCTCTCTCTCTCTCTCTCTCTCTCTCTCTCTTTGATTGCACGTATAACAACCACAGTATTTGAATGGATGGCCTATGGTCATATCAGACCAGAGCGCATCATGAGTCACCACAGTGGATATTTGCCGATTTAGGACAGAACTACTAGTTTCTAGATGGAGAAAAGGCGTCCGTTGGTGACAGCACTTACGAGGACACTAACTGTGCCACCTAAATTTAGTGGCTTGATGAACATCGCCAAGGTATATTTAAATTGCGGAATGCCCGGGAACTCATGGCAGGAAAGAGTGCAACGTACTGACACTTCCTCCTTCTCTGTTTTCTATCATACATAATGAGTATCTCTAATCAATTCCTTGTTCGTTGTACTTGACGGCACATGCTGAATTATGTTGTCGTTATCTGAGAACAGTTTCGCGATTATTCATATTCACGGCAGTTTTATGGAGACATTATCATCATTATCATGAAGTGTTAATGTCAAACGCAACGATGAATGTTGATGTCGTGTCCCTGGTGAGCGCTTGGCCTGCCCGGCCTGTTTGTTTGTTCGCCTGCTTGCTTTGTGTAAGTTTAGCAACATTTATGTGGAATCTTAACCCTCACTTCGACCCAGAAACAGCAGTTCCATCAAACGTGTCATTAGCATCGAAAATCAACTGTGTTGTGCTTTACAGAAACAACTATTTCGTCACGTATTTCTCTCTTTTTTAGTTTTCTCGTTCTTACTTGCTATAGCCGCGTTGTAATGAAGTGTGGCACTACATTTCCTGAAATAAAGGTTTATATTTCATAGCGCAACTCTTATTTTGAGACCAAGAAATTTTTCTCAGCTATTTTCTCGTTCTTTTTGTTTTGTACAGTGTACTTTTTTTTCTCTTCCATGGCTTCACCTTGGTTTTCTTTCCCCTGCTACCTCCATTGCCACACCACGAAGAGCAAGGTCTAGGAGAAAATGTGTATTTGTCTCATATCAGCATTCTTGCAAACTCACTGACGAATGACGCCCTTCGTGTGGTGCGGCAAGCCACCAAGGTCATCGCGTCTCTTATAAAACAAACTCATGTCCATTAGGGAAGAAATTTTTGCCAGCTGACCCACCTTGCGGGGCCACGAGGAAGATGTGAGTGGGGTGTTTATAGCTCGTACCTATAAAGCAGAATAGCGGAAGTGGTGGTAAAAACAGGTTGTGGTGGTGGTAGTGGTGGTGGTGTGATGCACAGCTGACAGCATAAGGTCACTTTTCCCTGAGTCTTGTTACACCATACTGGCCATAATGCACCTTTAGCACCACCTGGTGATGAAAACAAGTAGCTCACAATGAAACTATGGAGTACTTTTCGTTAAAAGATATGTATGTGTACATTGTGTGTGGTGTTGTTAAGTCTGGGAGAGGGCAAGGCGAGGGACTCCAGCCAGCTCGGGGAGTGCGGGTGAGAAGGGCATGTTGTGGAAAGATTTCTTATGAACGAAAGGATGGTCAAGGTTGCAGAGTGTGTCATCAACCACAAATGGTGTATTGTTGATACACACGAAGTTCTGGTCAACGTTATATTTTTTTTCGAAAGGACAGAGTGTCACGGCTGCAAAGATTGTGCGGCAGCATATGGCCACTGGCTGAGAAAATTCCTATATTTGGAGTCTTATATCACACTGTCTAACTTCCCAAATGTTTCGTAATGCCAGGCTGCGAAACGATAAAAAAAGATACTTAACTCTTTCTCTCCCTCGTCCTTCCCAGTGTGTCCCCAGTGGTCTCAGCGGAGTGGAACAAAACAGGTGGCAGGGTTGGTCGTTGCTGGAAGGAAAAAAGGTCCCACTTCCTTCCTGTATTGACGCAAACCTTCACCGCTCAGCTAGAGGCAAAGTCAGCAAGGAGTACTTCATTAGTATGAGAAGCTGCACTGACAATTAACTAAACTATGATTATCTACTATTTGCTTACCTTTAACAACCAGGTGTTGCGCAAGGGGGAGGCGGGAGCAGAGTGGTCAGCCTGCGGAAGTGATAGACGCCGGGTCACGCAGTCAACTTTCGACAACAGCTGATTTCTCGCTTTGTTGTCAAGTGATTCAAGATTGCCCAGCTGCTACTCATACATCCTATACTCCGTAAATTTCGTCATTTTTTGTCGCGTGTTTCGAAATTATTCACCTGCCTTCCCCGTGCGCTCTGCATTTCCGTGATTTCGTTTTTTGCTTTCTTTTCTTGGTTTGTGTGTGTGTGTGTGTGTGTGTCTCATATGGGTATTCATTAAGTGGTACACAAACACACGTCTCTGTATCAACATGGGCAGGATCCGACCAACGTCGCCACACACTAAAACTGCTGAGACGCGCGCAAATTGTAACAGAATTAAGTATTAGACATTGTTAAAGTTTATAAAGTAAATTATTTATAAAAAAAAAACCATGGCACTTGACCAGGCAGCGTGACAGGCCTTGAAATCTTCGCATAAGTAACCCCTTTACAATCAGATGCGAAGATACAAACACCAGACAAGAGGTGAAGGCGAAGGGTCAGACTTGTGGCACGCCCTCGACCCCGACGACTTGACCTTCCTCCCACCTGCGATGCCACACGCCCAAGTTCAGTGTTGTGTCTAAACCTAACCACCGGATACTCGACAAGTTTGCAAGGAACACGCGGCACAGTTTGTCGGAAGCTTACCCAGTGTGTCTAAAGCAACAGTGCCTTATATACCTCTCTCCCCTCCTCTGCATATTGATCCTGTCGCATTATTCCTCAGTTTCCCGTGAAGGTTATTTGTTCATTCCAAAGACAGCTGCGAGTGCGGAACAGTGTGATGCTCCAGAAGAAGGGAAAGGCTGTTCACTATTCATAAGTACCGAGAAACCGTCTCAGTAAGACAGGTAGGCGTACCCCCACCCTTTCTCTCTCTCTCTCTCTCTCTCTCTCTCTCTCTCTCTCTCTCTCTCTCTCTCTCTCTCTCTCTCTCTCTCTCTCTCTCTCTCTCTCTCGAACACACACACACACACACACACACACACACACACACACACACACACACACACACACACACACACACACTCACACAAATCTACGAAATTATTATGATAGACAACAGCAAGGAGAGAGAGAGAGACGCACTGAAAGCAGAGCCGTCCTCCACAGTAGCCTCTGCGATGGGTGTGTCTTGGCATAAATTACACTGACCACCTGAGTTCCTTGTCACATATTGTACTGGCCCTCAAGAGAAGGTTTACACAGACCATATGGTAGAGAGAGAGAGTTGGCATAAGTGTGTGTGTGTGTGTGTGTGTGTGTGTGTGTGTGTGTGTGTGACCTTGGTTTTACTTTCACTCGCACGTGGGCTTCACAACGGGAGTCTCTTTTACGGAAGGAAACTAATACACAGGAACGGACTGGAGCAAGGTCCTGGTGACAGTGTTGTCGGTGTCATCACCCAGGTGTGCAGGAAGTCAGGAAGGGAAGGGAAGGGACGGTTCGTTCAACATAAGACGCATCTTGAATCAAACGCAACACACTTCCTCGGAACTTTCACCTTCAAAGGAATCTCTTTCCTCCAGTAAACAAAGTAAGAGAACAACCGAAAGGCAGAAAATAGGATCATGCACGTATTGATTTGTTTTGTTCACTTTTTCATTGATTTTTTTTTTTTTTTTTACAGACTCTAAAAGAAATATAAAACTGAGTTAAGGTTAAATGTTTACAATTTCTTGGTGATGCGATGATCAAATCAGTGTTATTTGACATCTCATCAACAAAGACACAGCCTTTTTTTTTCTTTTCGTAGAGAGAAATTGTTAATATTTACTGATTCCTACAAGAACCTTGAAAAAAAAAAATTGTAGTTCTACAGGAATTTATTATCAAAATGCAGTCACGATTTCAGCCTCACAAAAATTCAGAAGTAAAACCAAACGATTGTTAAGAGTTTCAACCTGAATAAGTCTTCACTATCCTGTGCTATCTGTATTTAATAGTAGAAGTAGTAGTAGTAGTAGCAGTAGTAGTAATAGTAGTAGTAGTAGTAGCAGTAGTAGTAGTAGTAGTAGTAGTATTTTATTATTATTATTATCATTATTATTTATTTATTATTATTATTGTTATTATTATTATTATTATTATTATTATTATTATTGTTGTTGTTGTTGTTGCTGTTGTCACCGTCCTCGTCGTTGTTGTTGTCGTTGTTGTAGGAGTAGTAGTGGTAGCAGAAGGATAAGATGCAGAAGATGTGCGCCATTAACAATTTTATGAACTACTATCAGAGATCCTCCTCCCCGAGGGTGATGAAGACTCACCTCCAAGTGTGGAAAGTAAAAAAAAAATTACCTTTGAGAACAAAATTGATGAGATTTAAATTAGATCCTGATTCTCAGACTTGTGCACAATACTCAAAGAAGGTAAAGAAAAAGATAATTAAAACTTTAGGGCAACAGTCCCTGGAACAGATTTTTTCCAGTTCACAAAATGTTGTTGCTTTTCGAAACTGAAAACTTAGATATCTTAAAAAAATAATCTTAGAAACAAGAGTAACATGAAGCTTGATAAAAAAAAAATATAAAAAAAATCGCCTTACATGATCAGGCACAGTACATAACAGGAATGGATAATTCACTTGTATATGATATGATACATAATACGGGGAATGCCACGTGTAGGCCTGGTGGCTTCTTGCAGCTTCCCTTATTCTATTATGTTCTTATACGATGATGGAAGTCTAGTTGTGATATTGCCCTTTAAATGCTTTATAACCTTTGCGAGTTCTAACGTTTAACGTCACTTACTTGGTTGACTGAAAGCAGTTAGTTGCAGAAGAAAGTTGATGGCTTAAAGACTTGCATTGTGTGTTGGCAGATACAGATCTGAAACGAAACGTTACGCTGTCTAGAATAAATAAATAATAAGTAAATAAATGGAGAAGTGCATGAATAAATAATAAGCCCGATGAACAGAGAAAGAGAGAGAGAGAGAGAGAGAGAGAGAGAGAGAGAGAGAGAGAGAGAGTGTGTGTGTGTGTGTGTGTGTGTGTGTGTGTGTGTGTGTGTGTGTGTTACATAGATGCATAAGCCTCAACAGACCTTGTGGTTCTCACAAGGTAATCTAACCTAGGACTACTAAGAAGGTGACAGTAAAAGAGAAGGACAGCAAAACAACAAAGCAGGAGGTCGCTCCACTCCCTCCGGCATCAGTTGTACAGGAAACAGGTCGGAAAAACCTTAGAGAGTTGGAGAAGTAAAAAACCCGAAGGAGAGAGAGAGAGAGAGAGAGAGAGAGAGAGAGAGAGAGAGAGAGAGAGAGAGAGAGAGAGAGAGAGAGAGACCAACCTTAGCTTATCAAGACCCAACATCAGTCTTATTCATATATTCGCATTTTACTAGCCTTTTTAATAAGTTTTCATATTTCATTTCGTCACGTCTCCCATTTTTCCATTGCTGTGACTAGCTCGCCGGCCTCTTCCTGCTGACGCTTCCTGCTCGTTTGCTTGGTGTTGAAAACAGGTGGTGTTGCCAAATGTTTCCTCTTCCCGTGTGTTGCTACTGTCACGGCATTCACAGCGGGGTTGGTGAAGAAATAGTAGTAGTAATAGTAGCAATAATAGTAGCAGTAGTAATGTTTGTAGTTGTAGTAATATTTGTAGTAGTGTAGAGTGGAAAACAATACGTTAAGAAGAGATTAGAACACCGTTTTACATTTTTTCTTTATTTTTCTTTTAATGAAAGGACGCTCTCTCTCTCTCTCTCTCTCTCTCTCTCTCTCTCCTCTCTCTCTCTCTCTCTCTCTCTCTCTCTCTCTCTCTCTCCTCTCTCTCTCTCTCTCTCTCTCTCTCTCTCTCTCTCTCTCTCTCTCTCTTTCCTTCACACACACACACACACACACACACACACACACACGTGACTGTGTGTGTGTGTGTGTGTGTGTGTGTGTGTGTGTGTGTGTGTGTGTGTGTGTGTGTGTACCCGCACGCTCACACACATACATTGCAGCATCTTTTCCTGCCAGCACTGACGTCCTTCCGGTTTCTCTAGAAGTGAGGTGAATGGAATAAGAGAGACTACCTAGTTCCCACTGGTCGCATCCTGTGTGTGTGTGTGTATGTGTGTGTGTGTGTGTGTGTGTGAGAGAGAGAGAGAGAGAGAGAGAGAGAGAGAGAGACGATGAGGAGGGGGAATATTACATGGTTTCACTCGATATCAAACTTCAAATCAATTTTAATAACTATTGAAGTGTTTTAACCCTCTTACAACTAAATACCATAAATTATGAGAGTTATTACTTCATTTGAGTTTTGCTATACAATTTTTACTGAGCAAATGTAAGACTAAAGTCACTAAGATGTCTTTATTCGATCACTCCTCTTGCTGTCCTTCGTATCTTCCGAATTTTCATTCATAACTTAACACCATACCATCTTATCGGGCAGAAGAAGAAGAAGACAGCGTGTTAGCTATTCATGATTGCACTCCATATCTGGTGTTCTCATTTTGTCTCACGTTCGCCGTTTAAAGATCTTCGTAAAACATTGATACGCTTATAATTTTCATGTTTTTATAGCATAGAACTGAATTATAATAGAGTAATAGAGTATATGTCCCATCAAATATCAGTTGGGCTATATTTATTCCCTGGAATTTGAAGCATTCGACAGATTTCTCAAGAACTTACTGTTTGATGAAATTATTTTTCCCTAAATTACTTTCTTTCCCGTTCTCGTAATAATTATTTTGTAAGTGGTGTTAAATAATAAGAACTTTTAATGAAGAAACTACTGGTCCGCTTTACAAGACCTGTACCTAAGCTTTTTCTTCTTCTTTTACATACATAGAAGACTGGTTTGAGCAGGTGTTCTTCTTGTCAGTACACTCACCTGTTTCTTGAGATCTGATGAAAGGTCAGGTATTGGTCGAATGATATAATGTGTCCGCGTTTTTCATTATCGTTGGCAGACATTACGATAGTCCTGTTAATTTAGTTAGGCCTCTGATTAAAATCGCTTCACTATACATTCAGGTTAGTAGATATTCACGTTGATAAATAAGTAGGTAAATATTCAGAATTTAGACACGCACACACACACACACACACACACACACACACACACACACACACACACACACACACACACACACACACACACACACAGGGAAGTGAATAGTGTGTTCGAAGCTGGCTGGCAAAATAAATGATGGCCCAATCCGCTCAAAAGAAACAAACTTTTAGGTATTCATTAAGCTGCAGTTTATGTAAACGACAAAGATCACATTAAATGCTATAATCTTCACGGCATAATATTTATTCATCTTGCTCAGTGTTAAACGCCAACGCTGGACCCACCGCCTCCACCAAGCAGCGCCAAATATGTTGTGTTCTGTTATTGTTATTATTGTTGTGAAAAGAACATGACAGCTGGAAATAATTATCATTTTTCATCAAGATTCAACAAAGCATTATAGTTCAGTACGGCAGTCTCTCAAAATATGCAGTATCGAACAAAGATTCTTGTACATCCTTGTCATTTACTTAATACTTGTCTATAGATTCCTTACCTCTTAATTTATTCATACTTTCAGGAATGCATTTAATATTTATCTTTTATTTATTTATGCATGTAGGCATTTATTTTATTTTATACCATTTTACTTTATTTTATTTATTCATTTATGTAACTTATTTGTTTATCATATTGTTCATTTATTACTTTTTTTATTAATTTACTTATATTTACTTAATCTATTTATTTGTGCAGGGGAGGGCACAGCAGGGGAGGGCACAGTGTTAATGGATATTCATTGTATTGTTCTATGAATGTAATAAGTACCAGTTCTGTAGATTTTTCTGAGATGAATAAAGTCTCTTTTTTGTCACATGTAAAAATCTAAAACCATTCTTTTATCAGACCCGCTTTGGTTCATTTGATTATTTATTTATTCATTCTTACTGTAAAGTCAGTTTTATCGCTGTTTTCTGGAAGTACACTCTTTCCTGCATTTTGTGTTGCGTAATAAGGACAATTTATTTATTCTGAGGATAAACTGTCACAACTTTATTGTTGGGAGAAGGTGACTGCCAGAGTCAGTGGCTTAGTAGCTAGGCGGAACACACACACACACACACACACACACACACACACACACACACACACACACACACACACACACACACACACACACATGTGGTATTTGATTATAATGATAAATACTTCTCGTGCTCCAACAGGTGTTTCCAAATCCTCAGCTGTGCGGCATCTCCATTCCCGCTCAGGTTAGTCTGGTCTACTGTGATATGTTAACAGAAATATCAACAGAAACAAATGCCTGGTATACTCGTTGACGTAATGAAGAAGCTTGTTTTTCACCTCATTACACATGGAAACTATTTGGCGAGTTCCTTTTCCCCCATAAAGTGCCTGATTACTTAGCACAGGAAAGAAGTTTTGGCTATAAATCCCAACAATCATGACCCGTGTGTGTGTGTGTGTGTGTGTGTGTGTGTGTGTGTGTGTGTGTGTGTGTGTGTGTGTGTGTGTGTATTTAACGCAACTATTAACAAACTGCCATCCAAATAAATTTCTGTGCCAACAGTTCATCAGTTTATAAATAAGGATCCCACTGGTGAATGGTATCAGTGCAGCTCACCTCATGGGCTGCCCTGCACATCCTTACCTTTACTATAAGTTTGCTCAGGCAGGGTTTGATATTATTAGGCATTTTATTTACTTGCTTATTTGTTTTGTTTGTGTATTTTCATTTATTTTTATTTGTTTGTTTTTTTATGATTATTGTTTTTTACATTCGACAAGAGGCGATGAAAGTAAATATGAGCACGTTAGGAGCTAAACACGCAGCATTCCCCTGAAGCCTCATTAATCATTAGGTGGCACCAGGTGTGTGAGTGAAGGATTTCCACGTTGACACCTGAATCTCAAGGACTCGCGATGCTTCCTGTCTCTCTCTCTGATCCTGTCCTGTCCTGCTGCGGCGCCTTAATTTAATGAATCACTCAGTCTCTGATCCTTTAGGTCTTTTGTTTTACCTGCAGAGTTAATGTGAACTTCCTATCTGCCCATGATACAAACTAATATTAAAACTTGTCAGACTAGAAATAAGTTATGAAATTCCACTCTTTTGAAAATATACTGAAATAATTATGTAAGAATCCTATTGTTAAGAAAACACCCTTCATCATCCCGCACATGTTGAAGGTGACTTTATTTTTATGATTATGAATTCATACATAATGAGGAAAGTCCTTATATCAACCCCAAACTGGACCTGGCGATGGTAGATGTGTGGGTAACATGGAACAATGAATAAATAGTAATAAATAGAAGGAGGAGTCAGTAAACACCCGCCAGATAGGTCTCACAAGCACTGGACCAGGGGATGTTGTGACCTCCCTGAACTCTGTAAGCTTTGACCTCCCATTGTGTCTCACAACACAAGGGGAGTCAACACAAAGGGAGTCAGAGACTGCCCTCTAAAAGACAACTCGTTTCCTTCACATAACACTGCATGCATCTACGCACACGTACACCTTTCACCCAAATTCATAATTAATAAAAATGGCGACTCCAACACCACCTTCAGAGTCACCGTCTGGGGAAGGGACAACAAGTGTCGCCAGGTCGGACTGCTCTTCTGTTATCGACCCTAAGTGTCTTGACGCCGCCCCCTTAACCTTTTTATTATTATTATTATTATTATTATTATTATTATTATTATTATTATTATTATTATTATTAACTTCCACAGCAGTCGCTGTCTTAGATATAATTTTCAATTTGTGGAACATTCCCTCTCTTTTGCTAAACCTCATCTTTTTTTCTCATTGAAATACAGATGTCTGAGGTAACTGACAGTTTCCTGTTCCTTTCTACGTCCTCAATCGTTATTTTCAATCTAAAGCTGAATGTTGCGTCTATGTGCGCAGCAACTCAACTTGATCTCGTGTCCTTGCTCTTGAGTTCCGCTCTCACTTCTTCCTTAAACAGGATTTAATCAAAAGCATTTCGCCTTTTCAACTTCTCTCCCCTAACTGACTGCCTTCAGCCTCTTCCTCTCTCTTTACACCGCATTGCTGCACGTCTTGCTATCTTTACCGATATTTTCACGCTAACTGCTCTTCTGACATTTGCGAATTGCATGCCTCCTCTCCTATCGCGGTCTTGTTGCACAAGACTCTACTTTCTCTCATCTCTATTCTGTCCACGTCCTTAATGCAAGTGTTAACCAGTATCCACGGTCTTTCATCTCTATCACTCTAGAACTTAATGATTGCTTCTGTATTCCCGACTTCCTGTGACTTGAGCTCTTTCTAGACGCAGGTGTGAAGACATTTCTCGAATTCTGGTTAATCATTTTGACCCTTCTGTGGGAAATGGCACCCTAGTGGGCCTTTTTTTTTTTTTTTATATATATGCATAAATTTTAGTGCCTTTGGCCAGTACCCGTCTTACATAAAAGAAAACTAATAGATACTGTAAGAAAACTATTGTAATTGTTAAATATATAAACTGGTGAATTAGTAGAAATAGACGGCTGAGTAGAACTAACATAAGCACAAGTAATGAACGAATTTGTATTCTAAGCCAAGTTTTTATTTTCATGTATTCATTCATTTATTTCCATTACATTACCGTCTTAATCATTTGCTTAAATCCATACCATAGTTTTGTATTTAAGGAGTCATCTGATTAATTTAACGGACAGAAATAAAGATAAAAAAAAAAAACATGGAAACGACGAAGGGTTTCCTAGCCGTGAGAGGCACTGAGGCAACTAATCCTTCGCTCGCAAACCTGTTAACAAGTATCATGTGTCCTTAAGATACCGTGCTGTTGATGGCTCATGTGTCCTAGTGTTTATCACCGCTTAACATTTGATATAAAAGACTAACACAAGTTTTTGTTATCATGGAAATTATTGTACAGGAACGATAGCCGTATAATACCCAAGTACGAGCCGCGTCTGTATAAATTCCACAGAAGCAAGTTCACCTAGGTAGATTCTTTCATTAAGATTTCATCTCGCTGTCCCATATGAAGATATGATCTGATCCAGTCTAATCTAGCCTAATTCATTACGTGAGGTATTATTTTGGGGAAATTCTGTGGGTGGAATGCTCTTGGAGGAAATCGATCCGGAGAGAAGTTAACGGTGTATGGCAAGGCAAGACGAGTTGCGGTGAGCCTAACTGTTTACACACGGAATTATTGATTTACATGTATACTCTCTCTCTCTCTCTCTCTCTCTCTCTCTCTCTCTCTCTCTCTCTCTCTCTCTCTCTCTCTCTCTCTCTCCCTACTAACTTTGCCCAATCCTTTTCACTCTGGCAGTAAAACACTTTCATCAGTAGTGAGAAGAAAATTCAGTTCCATCATATATCATCTACGCGTGTCTTTTCTTCAGCATTATCAACGCCCACTTTTATTTTTATCTATTTATTTATTTATTTATTTATATATTTTTTTTCCCAACTACTCGATTTACAAACAGAAAGAACAACTAAGGTGACGGTATACGTCCTAGCGTCACTACATCCACTGTTCACATGTTTTCACCCGCTTCTCCCTTCACCTCAACCCACAGTAGCTGACATGATGGCATTATGTTTTCATGTAAGGCTTCGTTACTGTGGGCTAATATACCTGCGCAGGCACGCGGACACAACTGTTAATAATTTATGTCTACTGTATGGATTCACATTCGTTATTCTATCTGACTTGCAGTAAATATTTGTGGACTATTTACTCTGTCCTGAAGAAAATCTTTACAGACGTCTTGCTGTCAAGTCACAACTTTCTCTTGACGCTTTTTGGGCGTATCTTTTTATGATCCCGTGCGTGAGTATCATCGACCTCCAGTTTCCGCCATCTTTCCCACCCGCTAGCTGTACTGTTAGCTCTTTGTGTCGTTGGAAGACTCACAAGAACGCCTCATGTATCTGTGGGTAAGATGATCGTGACAGTCAGTAATATCCATTACTTACTTCCGCTCGTAATGGGATTAAGATTGTTTTATATTGTTTTTTTTTTTTTCAGCATCTTTTAGCCACTGTTCAGAAAAAAAAAAATAGATGAACAATAGAGAAATCAAATTCTCCGCTCTGGAATACGACACCATTTTTGGAAAGCTGGTCAAAATGTGCTTTCACTCTTACTAAAAACAGTGCGTAGACGGCGTGCAGGTGAAAGTTAGCTATGGGACTAGGATGCCACATGTTCTTTTTTTATTTTTCTTCCTTTCTTTTTCTTTTTTCTTTCTTTGCATAACGAAAATTAGGCACCCCCACCCTGTCAACTTTCTTTTTCGTGGTAATGGTGAAAAGAATAGATCCCCGAATGCGAGTTTTAATCCAGTGAAGCCAAGCAGTCGCCAACAAAATCTGCAACCTTCTTCTTCTTTTTCTTTTTTCTTCTTCTGTTTCTTCTTCGTTATATCCACAAAAGAAACTCGATTGTAGATGTACTCAGTGTTCTGGAAACAATATAATCTCTCTCTCTCTCTCTCTCTCTCTCTCTCTCTCTCTCTCTCTCTCTCTCTCTCTCTCTCTCTCTCTCTCTCTCTCTCCTTGTAGCTTCATCCACTAGCTGAGTATACCAGTATTTCTTGGAAAATCTTATTATTTCTTTTATTCTGACTTTTATCATTAGTTATCATTTTAAATTATATTCTCATTCCATTTTTTTTTCCTTCTGAGTCACTCCTATGTTCTTTGTGTGTGTGTGTGTGTGTGTGTGTGTGTGTGTGTGTTAAACTTTCCACAAGTAGTTCATGAATATAAGTAGGGTGTAACTCACTTCCAGATTCTTTAAGCCTAAGAAGATAATAAAACTTGCATAATCTTACGTTATCATTTGTATTCTTACATTCAGCTCATAATTTCCATAAGTTTATAATACCTAGTTAATAGTTACAGAATGGTTCCATGTACTCTCTCTCTCTCTCTCTCTCTCTCTCTCTCTCTCTCTCTCTCTCTCTCTCTCTCTCTCTCTCTCTCTCTCTCTCTCTTCAGTCCTCATAAATCGTAATCAAGGAGATAGCGTCAAAAGATGAATAACCAAAAATTACGTGTGGTATCTGTTGAAGTAGGTCAGCTTAATATACACGTGTGTGGCACAATGTATGTTTGTGCCTATTAAGGATGTATTTTCGCTTAATCTTTTGTTGATTTCTTTACCCCACAACGAAACGAAAAAGGAAAGTAAATGTGTTCATCATATAGGTTACACATAACATTGTAACACAGTAAAGAGAGGAGACGGAGAGAGGGTGGCGAAACTCCCTCGTTTGCTGGGGACACCCTAAAGAAGCACATTAATAAGACATGCCAGTGAGATTGCTCCAGATATAAACGCAATTTTACATAATTTTCTGTCGCTGTTTTGTTCTGTTACCATTTCCGTTAGATGCGTATTCAGTGTTTCCTCCTGTCGAGTGCGTGTCCCGCGAGGGACTAAAATGTGATAGCCAGCGACACCCGGCAGCCCCGCCCCACTGCCTGTGCTGGCGTCCTCAGTGTCAGCTGTTCCCTCCAGGCTGTGCCAAAACATTACAAATTACAGGGTCCAGCCGTGTTTACTGTAAGTAGTACATGCATTAAATGCGTATTGCACGTCTTACAGCTTAGTTAGTATTCTAATATGTGACGAAATTGTGTCAGTATTGATATCTTAGGAGCGGTAGATATTTCAGTGGGCTTAATTTTATGTTTTTATGAGGTATGGACTGATTTGCATGTTTTTAGCGGATAATTCACATCTACAAGGTCAATAATTGAGTATGTAGTATGAAATACACCAATTTTCAGGAGAAACCATATGACTAAGGTTGAGGGTTTCCAGTATCTGTCAGTGCATGAAAGGGGAAATAATCCAGTAGACATTTGCCCACTAGAAAGGAACTATAAAGTGGACACACCACTTCATTTACAATCTATATGCAATGGCCACCAAGTGAATTGATTAATGTATTATGTATTCCTCCTTATTTGGCAATGATAAAAACATGCAGATTTCTCAAGTAAGGTATAAATCAACAAAATTGTTTCTAAAAGCATACACATCAAAAATACATACTTCCTCTGCTTGGGTGAGCTCCAGTAAGTTCCTGAGATGTGTGCCAACTCCTTCAAGCTTGCTGCTTTTAACACTCGCCGACCGCAGTAGGTTTCCCGAGAGTGAACAGAGAGGAAGGGTCAGAAAAGTGGTCACAATGAAGCAAGTGAGGATTTGTGAACAGTGTTGGTGTGTGGCTGTAGACCGTCAGGATGGTGTGTGTTGTGACCCAGCAGTGTCAGTGTGTGCCCAGTGGTGTGAAAAGTGAATGAATGAACAATTTTCATCATGATTTATCCAAGCATATTTCCATAAGTTTTGAGCCTCCTACAAAAATACAGAAATATGTACGGATGCACACATATCAAAGATCTCTCATTACCTTAAAGAAATAGAAACAATGCCGTATTATCATTATATGACCGTCAGTGGATATCACTAATTTGTGTCTTTAGCTAGATTCTGAAAGATGTAAAAGTTTCACTCTTTTTATCTAGTTGTTAAATAGCAAAGAAAGGTTGGTCAATTTTGAATTTCACCCAACCACACAATTTCTGATGTGCCGTATGTTCATCAAGTGATATTTACATAGACTTTATTTATCTTGCACCGCTTGTTCATTGCAAATGTATAGTTTTCAAGTGATGTACCTATGTCATGTTAGTTGTGTTTATTACTCTCCTCTCCAACATTACTGAGGAGCCTGGGGGGAATCAGGATTTTTGGCTGGGGGAAACATTGAATCAAGAGACAATGTGCATTTCGGATCAGGTTGAAATCAACTAGATCACATCAGAAAATCACTTACAAGACATACTGTATAATAGGAGCAGCAGTGGCTGTGGCAGCAGTGGCATTTGACAGCACCACAGCCATGGGAAGTTAGCAGTGTTGCCACCAATTTTCACTGTGGAGTTAATGGTTGGAGTATACATTCATTCTAGTAGTAAGATAATACATGCATTAATGCCTCTTTCATTATTAAAATTTCAGTTTGATACTCCCCATCCAAAAACCATAATTTCCCACAGATCTCCAGATGTTGTTGCAGAGGTATAATTCAGTCAACTTGACATATATAGATACCACTAAATAAGCAGAAAAAGTTTGTTGGTTGGATGAAATTCAGAATTTATCAAAAGGGTATGTAAGTGATGTGATTGTCCCATATGGCCTGGGACTTAAACAAATATAGGGTTAAATGAAGTAGCTTGCATTGTTGGTGGTGGGGCATATAGTGGACCATGCTTTAATGTACTATAAAATTGTTGTGAATTGATTATAAGTTGACCCACGCCTTTCAAGTGTCTGAATCCCTACCATCTTACATAAAGATACAAAAGTCCGATATCTATTTACCAAAATAATAAGGCTCCCAATTTTGATTTGGAGTTTCGTATAATTTTTGGTAAGTGTTGTTTTGTGATACTTGTTTTAATGTCTACATTTACATAGGAACTCAAATTAACTTTCAGAGCCAAGAAACTCAACATTTTTAGTATTAATATCATTGAAGGTTTTAGAGAAACTGTAGTGGCAAGAGAGTCAAAGTCAAGGTTGACTAAACACTTATTTGGTACCTTCAGCCACTTGAGGAGTTTTGTGGTCAGAAGTACTCTTTTTCCCAGGCATTTTTATGTGTTAAGAATGATGGTCAGTTTGAAAATAATTGAAAAGATCCTTGGACCTCTGCCAGGAGTCTGTCTGTCTTCATGAAATTATTCAAACTTTTCCACATTCATCAGCAAAATAAAGAAGCTGATGAACTTTAGTCTGTGCCACGTAGAGTTTGAGGGAAGCAAATGTGTCTCAGCTGTTCTCATCATTGTTTCTCTCCCTGGGAAAAAAGTAATGGCTTTGTTGTACGTGGGAGGCATAGCTCGAGCAGTTCAAATGGCAATGACATTTTAACATTTGCACAACTTCAAGTGATGGCTGCAGTTTTTTTGTTTTTTTCTCAAGAAAAACATGATGATTTGACATTTTGACATTGTTGAGGCTCATTATTGTCATGATATTTAGTTGAACTCCATTACTATCCATAACAGTGAATAATTTTCAGACCTGTTGGGAGATACACTGGAATCAGTGCAGAACCTTTAATAAATACAACCACTGGAAAAAGCTCTGATATTCCTTCCAAGCCTTCTCTCCTTGCCATTTTTTCACTGCTGATGACATGGCAACACTGGCTGTGGTTGGACAATGTGGGGATCTTCCAGTTGAAAGTGGCTTTGAAAAAATAAATAACTTCATATTAATTAGATTATTGTTTGATATTTGACTACATCATTCATTATATTTTGTTGTGTTTATGTAATAGGCAGATCAGTGTGTGCATAGATGGTTTGGGTATGTGAAGAGAATGGAAGACAGTAAAATATTAAAGAGAATAATGCAGTCATATGTGTGTGGTGGAAGGTTAAGAGGAAGGCCCATGCCTGAAGTGGATGAACTGTGTGAAGAGAGCACTGAATGAGAGAGGAATGACTGTGCAGCAAACAAGAGAGACTTGCATGATAGGGATGAATGTATAGAAATAGTGGTGGATGCATGAAAAATGACACGGTGTCGTCAGATCATGGGAGTGGGTATGGGCACACTTGGCAGAGTTCATTGGCGTATGAACCCAGTTAGGTTTTGTGGCACTCTGTAGGAAGTACTTTGCATGTAGGAAGTACTTTGCATTTGCTGTGGTCTCAGGATTGGAGTAGATGCAGGGTAGAGAATAGTCTTATGAAGAAGTAAGAATAAACCAGTGTATGTTGTTGAGCCTTGCTGTGGATGTGTGTGCCCTGCTATGCTGTGTCTGGGATCCCGAGGTGTAGTTTGGGGAGTCATGAGACTGTCCTCTTTCACCAGGGGCCAGTGGTGCTAAGAGTGAATGTGTGATGGTTTATCTGAGCTACCTGTTGTGGGGTTACCAGCTTGGTATATAGATAGGAAGATACATATGTGACATAATCAATCCTGAATGACAGTATTTAACGATACGATATTCATATCCTGCTAATTTTATTCAATCATTTGTAAATAACTCGCACATTACCTACAGCTCTGAATAACCTTCAAGGTTTTGAACAAGTGCTTGTGAACTGATAAGATGGTACATGATTAGATATACCCATCAGAAAAAGAGCTGCTGGTTCCAGTATCCTTCCCTTTTCACTTTTGTCTGCACTGCTCTGTGATTACACTCTTACAACATGGCTGAATATGCTTTTTGCCCTAAAGCTGTACAGTTCAGAAGGCATTTGTGTTGTGTTTTAACAGTTACAACAGTTTCTCTTGCAGTGCATTCTGTAAGGGAGCATCTCTCTCTCTCTCTCTCTCTCTCTCTCTCTCTCTCTCTCTCTCTCTCTCTCTCTCTCTCTCTCTCCTCTCTCTCTCTCTCTCTCTCTCTCTCTCTCCTCTCTCTCTCTCTCTCTCTCTCTCTCTCTCTCTCTCTCTCTCCTCTCTCTCTCTCTCTCTCTCTCTCTCTCTCTCTCTCTCTCTCTCTCTCTCTCTCTCTCTCTCTCTCTCTCTCCACAAAGGCATCTTGGTTTTGGACACCACTTCCTAAATGTCCACAGACTCAAGCAAAGTTTAGAAGCATTATCAAATGAAGTTAGTATCATAGCTTTATGCAAAAGGTGACCATTTAATTTTTACATAGTGCAGATAATCTCTAATTTTCATCAAGGTTTTGCTATATTAGTGAAAAATTAAATTTTACATGTGACAGTTTTATTTGATATTGTCTTCCTCAATGGAAAAATATATTTCACAATTTGCAAACGCAATATGTTTACCTTTGTTTATATAATTTACTAATTAATGGTCTCTTGATGCATCAGGATTTATGAAATACTTCACTTTGCATGGATGCCCATAGAAAACTATTATATAGTGTCCAACTTATTAGCCTCTTTTATGAAGACAAAAGCACCTATGCATAGATACTTTTGAAATGAGATAATTTTTGTTATTGCAACATTGGAGTGGTGACAATGATAGTGGGTGTATGGGGATGTTTGGGGAGGTGTCTAGTAACCTCACCTCCCTGCCTCAGTAATTGTATCAACAACACTTGTCTCTTGTTTCATCTGCATTCCTCACTACTGCAGTGACTCACTGGATAGTGTTATATTTTACCCATATTTAACCTTCAGCGACAGCAGCAACACTGATTTCATTACAGGGTCAAGGCCTCTCCAAATGTGTTTAGGTTTTATAGCATGCCATGGTTGCTAGGGCATGTTGGCAGAGTTGCCTGGTAGCAGGGTTACAACTTGTCATCTTATTTCCTTAGGTGTCAGTAAGTGAACACAGACAGGAAAGAAAACAAACTTAGATAATTACCTTCATCCAGTTGTGAATTCAAACCCAGGAGCTCTCAATTTTAAGTTGAATGTGCTAACATCTAGGGCCACGGATCAAACGAGAATGGTGGTATAACTTATTTTTGGCAGGTCAGGCCCAGCACAGGTGTTAGATAAGTTATAAGTGACAAGTAAAATGTCCTCCATGTCTGTGGAGAATAAACAGCTATCCAGTTAGTTTTTAAAAAATGTAAAAAATCTGTCAGGAAAGAAAGAAAAAGTTACAAAATGCAATTTTCCAAATACTTACCAAAAGATAACTTTGGTACCAGTAGAAATGTTCTATGTGGCTTCAGCTGTCAGCAGTTTATAATTTCACTTTTTATTCTATCTCATTTATCTATTTGTTTTATTTAATATACGTATATATTTTTCATTTATATATTTGTTTATTTATTTATTCATTTATTTATTGATTTATCAATCATTTTATTTTATTTTACCTTACGTACAAGACTCAAGAATTGTGAAATTTAAATTAATCCCTGTAACGACAACAACATAATAAAAAAAAGTACCATACTGTCATCTGTAGCCAATGTCCAGTTATAATGTGAATGGGAGGAAAAGTGGCTTCATCAAAATTTTGTATGGATTGCTGCTTATGCTGATTGAAATATAGTGTTACAGAAAATTGTTGACATGTACCTGTAGTAAAACCAGAGTAATTTGGGAGTCAGGGTGGGGTCAGACTGTGGTGCAGCGCTGCCTCTTTTTTCCAAAACAAAGCCATGTGGGTCACCTCCCAGGGGACATGTAGAGAGTAATTCCTGTCAAGGTGAGGTCACCTGTGCCTTGCCATTCACTATGGAATATACATCGTTTTGGTTTCTTTGTCATTTATTTTTCATCAAGTAAATATTTCCTTATATTCCTTCAAATCACCATATAAATATTATTAAACATAAGATACATGCAAATCTTAAACCTGGTGTGAAGTAACAAAAGTAGCATGTCAGATGAGGTCACCACCTCACCAAGGCCTGGGTCAGTCTGGGAAGGTGAGTGTTGCCCTTCATGATGAGTTTAACATATTTTTTTCATTAAGGAAATAGCATACTTCCCACTTGTATTCCTTTAGATTACATTCTAAATATATTTAAACATAACATAATTACCGACCATAGCACTGCTATAAAAGTTAAAGAGAATAACATTTTCTTAGCCACACCACAATATTTCCACCACATTTCTTTATTGATGTATAGATGTACATGTACATGTATATATTAAAATATCCCACATAATTACTTTATGTGGGATATTTTAATATATACATGAAAATTATATCTATTATTTTTCAGTCTTATTTCAAGCATCTTTTAGATGTATCACAGAAGTTACTTGATGTAGTTAGTGGAAAAGTGGCAGTGCTGTACCCACACCCTGACCTCACCCAAACCACCAAATTAGTCTGGTTTTTACTATAGCATCTAGTGTTTGTATCTCAGGGAAAACTCTGTAAATTATCTGAAGGAAAATTATCTGAAGGTGTACCCCTGCACAGTTCCTCCATGCAAATCTTAATATTTAGAAATACATTTCAAATAAAATAATAAATCAGTATGGGTCACAAAGCAGCAGATGGTATTACTCTTATTCCAAAACATTAATTATACAAGATTTTTAGAATTCCCTTTCTCTTCCATAAATGTGTAGCAAAAGATCAGCATCTACTCTTCACTTCAAGCCTCATATACTTTCAGGAATGAGACAGATATTTGAATGGTCTGGGCTTCCTTCATGTTCTTTATTCCATTGGTCTCATCATTCATCAAGTGACTGAAGTATTTGTTGGAAAGTGCTGTTGTTGTTTAACATATCTTTATTGATTCTCTGGATTATGACACTTACAGCAACTTATATCATAAATGCATTTACCATAAAGTTGTCATGTGTTATGTTGGATGAGATGAAAAGCTTGGCAAATGTTGTGCATTGATCATGTGCTATAGAATAGTTCATTATATAATTCATTAATGAATGCATTACTTAAATACCAGTTTTGTATGAAGACAGACTGTGTATTAGTGAAATTTGGGTTTTTAGGATGATGATGTATAGAAACGGGTGTGTACCAAAAATA
Source organism: Scylla paramamosain (assembly GCF_035594125.1). Classification (NCBI taxonomy): domain Eukaryota; kingdom Metazoa; phylum Arthropoda; class Malacostraca; order Decapoda; family Portunidae; genus Scylla; species Scylla paramamosain. Next base: position 35,654,526 of record NC_087154.1, read on the forward strand.
GCTTCGGTAATGTGAGTATGCACTGCTTTTGGAAGAGATACTTCTCCAACAAATGAAGAGTTCAGTTGCAGACTTAAGATAGAGTGCATGAGTGAAGTAATGATAATGGGCAGATTGTATTGGCTTAACCATGTGGAGGCATGTGGAATGGGTAGACTAAAGAACAAAATAAGATGAAATTCCAAGGAAGGACTTGAAAGCAAAGAATTAATAGTGAAGATGTACACAACCATAACTTGGTGAGGTAATATTTGTCTTTCAGATTTTGTAGAAACCACTGTAAGTTAATTGCTAAAATTTTATTGAAGAAACCATTATTCAGTATACTGATGTAAAGTTAGGATAGTTATGAACTGGATGAGTAAAATCTGTGAAGCAAGTAAAAGAACAAGGTTAATTGATTGTTTTGTTGTTCCCTGACAACAGGGTCATATAGCACTGAAGAATGATAGAACTGAAAATCATTACAGTTTTATACTTAGAAAGGTATCAGTTTTATACTTAGAAAGGAATATCAGAGTTTTTATCATCTATATTCTTGTAATATCTTATGACACCAGAGGAGTGTTTCTCAAACTGGGTGCTGCAGCACTGCAAGTTACCACAGACAGTACCCAGGGGTGCTGCAAGATTATCATGAATTTTGTCTTGGCTAGATCATCTCAGTATTATTCATTTGTAAAATACCATTTGCAGAAATCTGCCTACAATATATATTTGGGCATGTACTGTATGTTGATTTTGACCAAAGTATGGATAATGATTTTAATTCTTCAATTAAAGTAATTCAAACATGTACAGTTGTATGTAAAAATTAAATTGATGTAAGATTGGAGGTGATAGTGAAAAGGAGATGCCACAGAAAGGGTTACATAAGTTCAGTGTGCCATCACTTAAAAATGTTTGAGAACCACTGCACCTGAGTATTAGATTATATTTCATGGGAAAGAATAGAATGTCATTCAGGGGTGCAAATAACTTGGCCCTGTTCAGGTAATATGGTCACAAAATCTGAACTGTGCAGCCTGTTGAACAACTGTTATTTTTTTTTTTTTTTTTTTTTTCCAGAAACATTCCACAATGGTGGATTACTACAAGATCCTGGAGGTCAACAGAAGTGCATCTGTGGCTGAGATTAAAAAAGCCTACAGACGCTTGGCTCTGAAGTGGCATCCAGACAAGAATCCAGATAACCAAGATGAAGCTACTAAGAAATTTAAGGAAATCTCAGAAGCTTATGAAGTGTTAAGTGATGAGAAAAAGAGAAAGGTAAGAACGAACATTTGCACCTTTCTGTTACTGTGTGTGTGGGTGTGCTTGTAATGTAATCCTTTATTCAAAGTTACATTGGTTCCCTTCCTATCATTTTTTTTTTCTTTGAATCAAGAAGAAAAGGAAGAAAAAATAAACTGACCCTATTTATGTGTATAGAAGGAATACCAGAAAGATGGTAAATATACACAGTCATGTGGGAAATTTTGTAAAGAGTTCCAGTTAATATCACACTTGAACATGTTACTTAGGCCCTCATATAGAGAGAGAGAGAGAGAGAGAGAGAGAGAGAGAGAGAGAGAGAGAGAGATGTAACCTTTTAAAGATAAGGAACTTAAATGAGGTGTGGGGGTGGGGGTGGGTGGGGTGTGTGTGTGTGTGTTTTAATTATGTTTGTAATTATGTATTATTTAAAGATACAAATGTTTCTACAAAGGAATATAATGAGACATTTGAAAAAAAAAGTACATTTCTAATATTTTCTCATGATTCACACAATAAAATTGACCTTCAGTGACATTGTGGTTATGAATATTTCAGTTCATTCCACAGCAAGTGAAAAATTGTATTCTAATGAAAGCAAACAAGAAGAATGGAGGTGCACTTGAAACCAACAAAAATTTTGCTTATGAAAATAAATACATGGAAAGTCAGCAATAGTATGTGACAGATATTGATTTTATTTATAATCATTTATAGTTCATTTATAATTTTGTGTATTATTTTGTATTCATAAGTACTATCCACTTCAATGCACTTTCTTTGGAAAAATAAAGAGTGGCAATATATTTCAAGAACATAGAAAAGTTATAAAAGGTTCAAATACAAGAAAATCCTAAGAATACTGGTGTAAGACCACAGGTTTAATGAAAGACATTGGAAATAATCAGATTAAAATATTTTGTTACTTTTGTGCTGTGGATGTCAAGAATTAACATATCATAGCTTGATATTTTGTCTTGTTTTTTTGTTTATTTGTAATGTTTATTCATAGCATTCTCTCTCTCTCTCTCTCTCTCTCTCTCTCTCTCTCTCTCTCTCTCTCTCTCTCTCTCTCTCTCTCTCTCTCTCTCTCTCTCTCTCTCTCTCTCTCTCTCTCTCTCTCTCTCTCTCTCTCTCTCTCTCCTCATGAAAATGCAGTTATATAAAAATAGAGAATCTCTTCCCTGCTTGGATATTTAGTACATATCTGTTGATTCATTTAACAACTTAATATAATTCTGCTGTTGAAGTTCTCTAATAGCTCAAGCTCATATAACAATGATGAGATAAAAATAAAAGTCGGAAGTATTAGGTACAGTAAAAAAAAAAAAATATATATATATATATATATATATATATATATATATATATATATATATATATATATATATATATATATATATATATATATATATATATATATATATATATATATATATATATACATAGAAGTTTTATGTTCTTTGTTTTTGTTTTCTTATTTATTTATTTATTTATTTATTTATTTATTTGCTTGTTTGTTTTACCTATTTATTTACTTATTTATCTATTCATTGAATTGGTAATTTATCAACCACTTTTCATACGGTTTGTTATCAGTAATGAAATAAATATACCAGTGCTACCAAAAAAATATAAATAAATAAATAAGTAAACCTGTTTGTATTTTATATATGATTAGATTAAGAGAGTGACATCAGTTCTTGTAGCAATCATCTGACAGCTGACCGAATGATGGTTTAGGAGATGGTCGTTAATCACAAAATAAAACTAGAAAATTTTGACGTGTAACGCTGCTCTTGTTGGACACTTCATAATAGTAATGATCTGCTTGGACTTGGTGAACTAGTTATGAATTAAAAGAAATAAGACAACATATTTTTAATTAATTGGTTGAAATTTTAAGAGTCATTTGCTTCATTATAGAAACATGCATTTTAATCTGTAAAATTTTATCATTCTAGATTTATGACCAGTTTGGAAAGGAGGGCCTGCAGAGTGGTGGTGGCCCTGGACCCACTCGACCCCGCACGTCTCGCACCACAAGGCATCACTACAGGTTCGATGATGACTTTGACTACACCTTCCCGACATTCACCTTTAGAGACCCAGAGGAAGTATTCCGAGAATTTTTTGGTGGAGATCCTTTCGCTGAGCTTTTCAATTTCGATCCATTTGAATCTATGGGCCATAGTAGCAACAGGCGGCGACGGCAAGGTCGGCGAGTTCCTGGCCAGCAGGGACCACCAGAGCAAAACCACCACCATAACTCCATCTCCAGCGGCTTTTTGTCACCTTTCTCCACACTGTTTGGCTCCCCTATGTTCTCTCCATTTGGAGGACTTGGACTTGAGGGTATTGAGGGTGGAGGTGGATTTACCTCATTTTCATCACACTCATTTTCCAACCTGGGAGGTCCTGGTGTGAAGCGATCCTCAACATCCACCAAATTTGTCAATGGAAAGAAAATTACTACCAAGAAGGTGTGTGAGGGTGGCCAAGAAACTGTGATGACCTTTGAAAATGATGTTTTGAAGTCTAAAACAGTCAATGGTGTTCCACAAGCCTTACAGTATTAGGATGAAAAACTTCAAGGACAAAACTTGTTTTGAAAGTTTTGCCAGATTACTTGAAAATATTTTGAAAATGTGAGCCAAATTCATGCTCATGTTTATGTAACATAGATAACTGTATACTTGTGGAAGCTGGACAGTGATTGAACATAAGTTATCCTTCAGTGCTTTTAAGTTATTTCTTTGTAAGTGCATATATTAGTTTCTAGAATTTGTATGGTTGTTATCCAGTCACATGTACTTACCATAGTTTTTTTTTCTTTTTTTTTTTTTTTTTTTTTTTCTCTCCAGCTTAGATTTTTATAGAAACTATGCCATGTAGATTACTATTTTCTTGTTTATTTGAATATATACATGTATGTATAAGTTATTATTTTAAAGAATGGCACATTCACATATTTACTTAATAATCGCAAGAGGAGTGTCTCCCTGTATGGTGAAATTCTTATTAACTATATGTATTAATTTCACAATCTTCTGTTATGTTGAATGCTTTTGATAACTCATCAGAATCATGTTAAATATATAGTTTTCATTTAGTTCAAAACTCTGTTTTTGGGAAATAACACCAATAGTTTAGAGAAATTATGCATCATTCAGGAAATTTGGAAGTTGGAACAGCACTCAAAGTGGTGCATTTTTTTGTATGTGATAATAATGACTACTCAGAAAAAAATTAGTCATATCAGTAGCATCCATTGTATCTGTATGTATTTGAATGTTCATAGTAGATTATATCACTGCTTGTAAAATATTTGCATGACCACAGACGATGAGGAAAGTTACCATATGAGTTACTCTCCTCCGATGATTGAATCACTATTTCAGATATGATGATGCATCCAGAAAAAAGAAATATTCTGATTTCATTGTGGAAAGGAAAGCAAGATATTACAAACTGTAGAATATTGCAGCTTCACTTAGTATACCCAACTACAAACATGGTGCCTGTCACTGTACCTTTTGCTGTTATCAGTGAACGTACAGTTGGATCAGTTCAGAATTAAGAAGGGTTCCGTATGTCTTATGTTTCCTGATGGATTATATCCACCCTAGCTTAATGCTGAAGCACTAGTTATAGTTGATAATGCACAACAGGATGTATAGTATTGGCTCCACAGAGTTGTGGACTAGTTTCCACAGAGTTGTGGACTAGTTTTTGTTTTTTCATGTAGTTTCAAATGAAGTTAGAAGTAATTACTTTCATGTAAGTAACTTTCACTTTAATAAGGTGAAAAATCCAGTATCTAAGTTTGGCACTACATTGAATTTCTTCAAGATTAGGCTGTGGTTTCAGAGAGTAAGTTTATAACTTTCCCTTTATTTACTGTGCTAAAAGATCAAAGCATTTTATTTTTTGTGGTTCCTATGTGTATGCAAAGTTATGATCCTTGTTCAGGGGATTGCAGCCTTAACTTCATGCCTTCAAAAATACTGGGAGTTTTCATATTTCATCAGCCAGATGTATATTTGTTCTCATGATTCTTACTTGAAGTTAAACATTTCTCTCAAACTAAAAACACTGACATTTCTACCAAACTTTTGCAAAAATGACTGAATATATGTGTGTTTCAGTCTGTCACTTTGTCTGTCTGTCTGTCTGTCTGAGTGAATGTGTGTGTGCATAAGTACATCTTATGTGAGTTTGTATCCATGCAGGTGTACATGCACATACATGTCTAGCTACATTTTGCTTGGACATCAATTTGGGACATCTTGTTATACGTTTAATTCTGTTTCTGTTCCTAATATTAAAACCCTCTTAGTCCCAGGACATATTGTGAAGAAGGGAAAGGCTGATATTTATCTTGTGATGAACACTTATTTATTGTTTTGTCAGACCATAAAATTATATTCTTTATCTTTCTTTTCTGAATACTTTAAGGAACATTTTGCTTTAAGGTATATGCTGACTGAGTGTCAGATGTTAGGGAGTAGTTTTTGTTGAAGTGGTTGTATTTTCCAAAACTGTATGATATTTTTTCCAACGTGCAACTGCTGCCTACCCATATTAGTATTTATAAGAGCATTTTACTTGCCAAAGATAGATTTGTGCTGACTTGCAAATATTTGCATAATTCCAGCATATTCATGGTCTTATAGAGTTTGATGCAAGTATTTTATCATGCAAATTGCTTCTTTCTTAGGTGTCACCTCATATTTATAGGAAAAGGCAAAATTATTACCCCCCCCAAAAAAAAAAAATAATAATAATTAATATATGCTAATGTATGTACAATAATTTGGCAACAGTAAAGAGAAGAAATAGGACTTTCCACATAGGTTAAATAAAGGCCATATAGCCTTACTAGGGCTGCAGAAGAGTATTGGTGTTCTCATCTGTGGCACCTGGTTAAGGCTTGAGTTCCTGACCATAATGTACCAGTCACAGTCTACTATGTACAGTGCTACTCGGCCCCTCTGTGACAGTAAATGATTAATGTATGACCTGACTGTATAATGTTCATTACTTACAAACCCCTCAGCAGTGAACAACTAACTCAGGCTGATTTTCCTTTCTCCCAGCCATATGCTCCATTCATGCAGCATAGAAATTCATAAAGGGATATATATATATATATTCCTGTCAATTACTCAATTTTTTTTTTTTCTCCAGAAGTATCCTAAGTGGACCCAATTTCTAACATAAGGTTATTATAATGATCTGTTAAATTACTGGTCTTGATTATTATCTCTGTTTTATTGGGGTCAGCAGAATGACATAGACATACCAATCTTGAAACTACTTGCTACCAAACTAATGATGCGTTCTGCCATCCCCTGCGTTTTGATGAAACTATGTTATTCTTGTCATTTACCTTTCATATTGTCATGACAGTACAGTTTCATAATGCATCACTTGCCATCTGTTTGCTGGTAAGTCCATGGTTGTGTGATGTCTATGTTAACCTGTTGTATGAGAGAGCTTAACTGTTGAAGCTCCTCACAAGCTTCCACTTGTTTATAAAAGTCTGTTATAATTTTGTGTGGAGTTGTGGGTAGGATGAGGTACAGATGTTTGTATTGCACTTGCAAGGTACCCAAAGATATCTAGAGTAATGCTTAAACATGCTTTAATTGTACATGTAATATTTATGTACACTGAGTAATAAAGTGTTTATTATCTTTACCTACAGATGAATGTATGCTTTCAAAGTAATTTATAAGAATTTTCAGGAGTAGGTTACCATCAAAACTATTTGGGATAGCAGTTATTTTATATGCATACATTAAAGTGATATGAAAATTGTATTAATACAATGATTTTATCGTAGGTAATCGTTGCTTAGATTAGATGTAGCTATGTTAGGGAGTTCTTGCTCTGTCAATCTGGCATATAGTCTCAATGGCAGGTAACACACACACACACAAGGTCAAAATAGAAGAGCGGAGAGAGAGAGAGAGAGCGGGCCGGCGATCGGAGCTTCATATGGAGCGCAGCGCTGCGTGAGTTTGTACCTGTCTGGTTGCTTAGTGACGGCGGAGGAAAACTTCGCCAAACAAACTGGTTGTGGTTTCACAGTGATGAGTAGTGCACAAAGGAGGTGCTAATATATTTCGTTTATTGTAAGTGAAAGTTAGAAATTTCCTTATCAACCACCTGGTTTGATTATTGAGACTTTTCCTATCATTATATGTTAATGGCGCACCAATTTAGTTTCACTTAAACGTGCGGCATATGCTTGATTTTTTTTTTTTTTTTCTGTAGGTTTGTTACATTTGCTTACTCGTAGATCAATAACACGAGGATTGTTTCTTGTGTACTTGATCTTAGTAGATGTTAAGCATGGGTTTCAGCGACGTTCATTGCCGTATTAAATTGTTAACAACAAAGCGCTGCTTCTTCAGGGATTATCTAGCAGTTAGTCAGTCTGTGTATTTCAGTACCAGTTTTATGTAATATCCATGGCAAGTCATATCAAGTAAGTCAATATTTTCGATTTGAAAACATCTTTAAACTTTCCGCTGTAATAGCTCTATTTCCCTTGGCTTGGTTTCTTTCCAGGCAAATTAAGTTAACGATTCAAGCTTCCTTAATGTTTCAGGTACAGTCACGTGACGGCCACCGTGTTTGTGATTGATAGCTTTTTTTTTTTTTTTTTTTTTTTTTTTCTCAATAACTCATGGTGTTTTGCCATCACAAGCTGTGAACCTAAACTGTGGTTATAAGTGTAGTTGTTTAGCATTAGATGTCCAAGGAAAGTGGTCCCTCGATCAGTCTCCTTATCTTTCTGACTGATACTGTCGTAGCATCGTGCTTAGTATCGCCTATGCCATTATATTGTACTTAATTATAATTGTCATCATGTAGGTAGATGCTCCATAGTGTGTTTCTGTTGGTGCACCAACATAAGCAAGGCTGTGGCCAGCATGCTTGTTAAAAAAGGAGGCCATGCCCACCTACCTATGGACATGCGTAGTTGTCTACAGAGAGATGACTGTTGTCCTCTGCCCTGGTCGGTGTGTTAGATGTGTTGGCTTGTTTAATTTAATTTTTTGGCTTTACATATACGTAGGTAGTCGTATCGTTTTTTCATTGTTTATCCAGTTTTTTTTTTTTTCTAGAATTTTATCGGAAATATTGATTCCCAACAATTTTATCGGAAATATATTAATTCCCAACAAAACAATGGTAAAACGACAACGGGTATTATTTTAAGTTCAAGTTTAAGAACCCAACTTAAAAGAGTAGGTTAACTAGCAAGGATCGAGCAGGATCTGAAGTTCCGAACCACGGAGCGAGTGGAGCTACGTGGCCCAGACACACACGTGGGCTGGTTTCTCAGCAGCACATAAGGAGACCACTTCAATTCATCCACCAACAGCTCCCGCTTACTACTTCATGTGGACTTTCCAGCTAAGTACTCTGAGAAGGATCAGGCCTGTGTACTGTTAGTTATTTCATAAATAAGAAAGGACCCAGACCCAATCCCAGTGGCACACTGCTCATGACCTTTTTCTTTTCGGATTTCTTCCATTCACAATCACACATGGTTTCCTCTCACTCAAAAGATGACTCATTCCTGCCAAATAGAAGTTCTCCAGTGATATTATAAATTCTGATTCATGCAAGTAACTTTCTGGGTATCAAAAAGCTTTTTATTAAATCACATCAAGCATTGATCTCTGGTAAATACCCATATTATTTTGCAAATTAAGATAACTGTAATATGCTTCATATACTTTCCATTGCAATAAATTCCATTACCTTGTTTATAACACTGGTGAGACTAACGGGTCTGTAATTCCAAGGGTCACTCTTGGCGTTTTTGTTAATATCACTGTTATAGCGCTCTTCCATTTCACAGGAACCTGTATCTTCTCAGTGAGTTGTCAAGAATAATTAACAGTGGTTTTACCAGTTCCTTGGTTGCCTCTTTAGATGAAATCCATCAAGTCCAGGGGATTTGTTTCTCATTAAATTCATGACCTTCATTATATACCCCCTTGAGAAACATAGTTAACAGTGATGGGATTTGTTTACTCTAACACTTTTCCTTATGACTGTTTATTGTCATAAACAGTGTAGAGAAAAGACTCCTAGCCCTTTTGCTTTCCTGTCACATGTCTTCTTGTTCTTGTCACCTCACACATAGAGTTCTGTAATTCCAGATGCAGCCTATGTCCTGAAGTGTATGTTTCTAAAACAAGTGATTACTGAAAAAATGAGAAGTTATGGATTCTTTTTATTTAATGGAATATACATAAACTAAAGACAGATTTTATTTTCTTTGGCTGTGGGAAATTACCTTAGGAAACAGGTAATGGCAAAAACAAAAAATACAGGTAAATTTAAATGCAGTGGGTTGGGCTGTAACAGTGCATATGGCACTAACTGTGCTGCTAGTGCAGCTACCCTCAGTACTATGTTTTAAAGATTCTTGCCTCCTTTCAATCATGCTCTTGGTGTGGATGTGGCTAAAGCCAGAAAAAGTACAGGCTAGAGTAAAATCTGAGGTTCTAGTAGGAGGGACAAGCCACTTAGAGACATAATATAGGATAAAAGAATATATGTGTGAAAGAGGTCTTACCGAAAAAGAGAGCTTTGACAAACAAGGAGGCTCTTCTATGGCCACCTGTTTCAGTGATGCCTGGAGAGGAAGGGTGACAGAGAGAAGTAGTTGGAAAAGTGAATAATCAAGGAGAATTTGGAATTTAAGTTACATTTGTATACATCACACTTTAACTGAAAATCTCAATAACAGAGAATCCCAGAACACACACAAGAATATAAGAAAATAAGGGAAGCTGCAAGAAGCCATCAGGCCTACATGTGGCTGTTCCTGTATGAGTTATCTACCACTCTATTTTGGGAACCAGTTCCTTCCTATCTTTCTTAAACTTAATCTCTTCAAGCTTGAATCCATTATTTCTTGTTCTATCCTGATTATTGACTTCGAAAATTTTGCTTACATCACCCTTGTTACATCCCCTGTATGACTTAAAGCCTTCTCTCAGATCCCCTCTTAACCTATGCCAATCTAAGGAATGTACAGGTTGCTACCCCCACCCCCACCCCCATCCCCCCCAAAAAAAAAACAGGAAATTTGGTATGGTTTTTTAATTGTTGGAAACAGAAAACAGTTGTTGTTAACAGAAACATTGTTAAAATAGCACAAAAACAAATGTCAGATGTGGTATTCAAAATGCTTTCCGTGGGCAGCTGCACAGTAAAATACATGGTAAAATACATGTGTAAAATACATAATCTAAATCTAAAATTTCTTGTTTTTGTGTGGGTCACCCTGTAGATTTAAAAGTTTCAGTCTCATTTCATAAGGAATACCCCTCATCTCCTGTATCCTTTTAGTCATTCACCTTGGTAGTGACCCTTCCTGTAATATGGGGACCAGAAATGCACAACATAATCTGACCTGTGCCAAATATAACTTTAATATAACTTTGGGACTTCTTCTCTTAACACTCCCAAAAATTAATCCTAATACCTGATTTGCATTATTTCTGGTCTCTATGCATTGTTTTCATAGATAGAAATACTCCTTACAGGTTTCTGGACTTATCTTTATCTTTTTCTTGGTAACTTGAAGTGATATCCATATATATTTAATTGTAATCCATCATCTGGAACTCTTCAAATCCAGTAGTAGTAGTAGTAGTAGTAGTAGTTGTTTTTGTGAACTGATGTCAGTGTAGTGTAACACTATATATATATATTGGAATAGCAGAGGATTGACACAATGGGTTATCCATTAGTACAAGTTAAGTATTTGTTTATTTTTCTTAAAATATTCAAAATTTAAAGAACACCAGAATAGAGTATAAACCAGGTTTGTGCTGTGGCCATTCGCTTCGGGGAGGACCCTTGAGGGACTAGGCATCAGAACTAAACAGCCATACTCTGGGTTTAGCAAGTAAGTGAGGCCCAAACTGAAAGGTTTTATTGTTTATAATTTACCATGCACAATATTTATTACCATACGTTTGCAGGTTTAATAATGTCCCGAGAAACTGTAACCTTTGCACAGTCTGGGCCTACACCTGTTTGTGTGGATGAGGGCACGCTTCCTTCACGTACAGGCTGCTACGTCATTACTCTCACCTTCCCTCAGCCTACTCAGGTATTTGCCAACTTTTCACACCAGATATTTCAGGATAGTAGTGACATGGAGAACTGATCACAGACTGGAACCACAATGATGTACAAATTTATGTATGATACTCTTTGCTTGTTATATACCATACATATTTTTTGCAGGTTGGAGAAATCACCTTCAGGAACCACTACACCTGGGCTGTGGGTGTGCATGTGCTACGAGCAACATCATCCACTTCTTCATCAGGAGGTGTTGTAGGAGCTGGGCTGCTGGGTGGAGAGGCTGGGGGAGATGCAGCCTGGGTGTGGAAAGATCCAGCAGCATGGCAGGTGGGTGTGAGGAACAAGGTCATCATGCCTCATCCTCACACAGAGACTGCCAGCCATGACTTTGTATCTATCACTTGTCTGGAGGTGAGGGAAGAGATATGTAATATACCAGATATTATTACGTGTGACTTGTGTTTCATATTCTTTGCACATGCACTTAGCTCTCCTTCCCTTCTGCTATCTTTTCTTTATTATAAGTTTCTTTTGTTATTTTCAAGTTAGGTTGTGCACTTTAACTCTTTCTAATCCAGTTCATTTTATTATTGTTAGAGTCGCATTGACTGGCAAGATGTGATTGGTATGCGCCTGGTACTGCGCCAGCCATCTCCGGTATGGCGCACCTTCTTCATTGAAGAGATTACTGCTTACAGGGAACTTCCTCGTCTTCCCCCTTTCAGTGTCCCCATTATTACTCAGGATGGACAAGTAAGTAAATAGGTTTTATTACTTAAATGTTACATTGTGAGGTTGACCCTACACAACTTTTCTACTAATGTTGCAGGACTTGGATTTCATATACTTCTCACAATATGTGATCTTTACAGAATACACTATTGTTGAGTTTTCCATATCCCACAAATCTTCCTCAGCATACCAAGTCTTATTTTCTTTTTAAATTTGTTGCAACTTGCAATTAGTTTTTTCTTGTAACTTACAAATTAGGGTTTTGTATGATGTGGCAGTCTCATAACTCACAATGAAATGCATCCATGCACTGGAAATACATCCCATGGGGGGCCTGGGGAATGGGGCTTCAGTAGCCTTGGTTGGCAGCCTTACTAGAGGAAAGCAAGCCCAAAATCAAACCTCCTCCTTATCAGAAAGGGAAAACTTTTAGTTCTAGCCACTTGACTATTTAGTCTCACAAAGGAAAATAAAAATATTTGATGAAAGGATAATGAAGGAAATTTGTTTAAAATCAGTATTGCCTGCATCCCTTAGGCTATTTGCATAAATATCGTGTAAATGTTTTACTGGAGATGGAAAATTTACTTTGTTTATTTGCATTATTGAAAAATTGATAATTGTTAAGTTTTATTCATACCTTCTGATGAAATGCTTGTCTTGTAGAGCTCAAGGAATCAACAAGTGTCTATAATGGAACGTCTAGCACAGCAAACAAAATGTGCCATGCTCATTCCAGATGATTCACTTGAGGTAAGTTTCTCGTTATCTTCAGAATAAAGTATTTACTTTTATACATCTATGTACATCTTTAACAGGTATTCTTTGTTATCAAGCCTTTGTGCTCTTCATTGAGATACAGTAGTCTCTAATCTGAACTAGTTGGGGGAAAATATAGATTGAATTAGTAAAAAAGATGTGGGTGTTTCTAGCCTTTTTTGTCTTGATGTCATGGGGCAGGAGTGAGGAAGGGTGAGAGGTACAGTAATCCACACTCCTGCAAGGTTCATCCATTGTTGTCAAGGCTCACACTTGTGAAGCTCAAACTAGTTATGAGCTTCATTCAAAGCATTCATTAGTGGGAGGGAGAGAGAAGGATGGGTGACAGCCCCCTCCCCTCCCCTCTTTATCTCTTCCCCTCACCAATGAATGCTACTAGTGTTTCATGGTTACAATCTTGCCAGCCTTGACTGCGCTGGATGCACCTGAGTGTGGCCAGGTGCACATTGGGTGTGCTGTTGTGACTTGGCAGTCAAAAGGCAACACATTCATAAAATCCTTTTTCTCTGTATCATTTATATGTGAAACGTGAATGCATCATTGTATCCAGGAGTAGTTTATGTACTATATGAACACATGTGGGGCAAAAATACACACAGAGTTCTAAATGCAATGGTGCTGCACCACTTTCATGCCAATTGTGAGGACGAAATACACACTCATACAGTTTTAAAATATAGCAAGGCCATACCACAGCATCATGCCAAATGTGAGGACAAAACACACACAGTGCAGCAGCTGCAATGCTTCATCATGCCAAATGTGAGGACAAAACACACACACACACTCACAGTGCAGCAGCTGCAATGCTGTGTCATGCTAAATATGAGAACAAACACACACACACACACACACACACACACACACACACACACACACACACACACACACACACTGTAGCAGCTGCAATGCTGTGTCATGCCACATGTGAGGACAAAACACACACGTGCACACTGTGCAGCAGCTACACTGGTGCATCATACCAAATGGGAGGAGAAAATATGCACCTGTGTGCTGGTTGCATTGTTGTGTCATGCCAAAGGTGAGGACAAAACATGCAACAGTGTGGTGATTGCATTGCTGTGCCATGCTGAATGTGAGGACAATACACACACCCCTGTGGTGGTCACATTGCTGTGTCATGCCAAATGCAAGGACAAAACACACACACCCATGGTAGTCACATAGCTGTGTCACACTGAATGTGACGACAAAACACACACTATGGTGGCACCACACGTCTTCTGAAGGAGGTAAAGTATTTGTGAGAAGCTAATATATGCCTCAGTAGAGCAAGCTTACCAACCAAACCATGCCAAGCAGGAAAAGTGAAACCAATTTTCTTATTTGAATGGAGAACAGTATAGTAAGACCTGGACCATTTGAACTTATTTTAATAATGGGAAGTTATTGAAAAAAAATTTTTTCTGAAACAGGTCAACTTATTTGAAGCTCCAATTCTATAGGTTTAAAGAAAATAAGGGAAGCTGCAAGAAACCATCTGATCTATGCATGGCAGTGGCTGTATGAAACTATTATCCTCATTAATATATTTAATCTTTTAATGAATTAAAACTTTGAATAAGCTAAAGGCCTTCATGTGGTTTGGCATCATGATAAGGTAATGCTTAGCACAGCAATGCAAAGGAACATAATAGCAGTCACATGGTCATCTACTGACTATCAGTTACCTTACATACATGCATATTAAGGACATAAGAGCATTTATAAAATAGTTACTCAAAATATCTTGTGATGCCTAAGCAAAGAAACCTTTTGTAAGAATATGGTTTATATGCATGTACCAATACTTTAGTTTAAATCAAATATGAATTTATGTTTGAAATATAGATATAGATAAATGGCAAGTTATTTTCATATTTTTTTTTTCTCTGTCTTTCAGGAGACTAGCCTGAATTATATTTAGGATAAAAAGAAAAAACTGCTTGATAACAACTATGTTAAAAATGAAGATTAGTTTCAAATGTTTCAGAGAAAACTAAATAAAACATCATTAAAGATGCAATAATTTTATAACCTTGTGAAAGTAGTAAAACTAAATAAATTTCTCTGTTCAACAGGGTGGACTCTCAAATGGAGGCTATGATATTGCAGCATTACAGTACACCAGCTAGATGAGTGGCAAATATTCTCCCACAAAAACTACTTTCTTGGTAAGTGTAAAATATATGCTTTTGTAGTCTTTCCTCACTTTTGTGGCTCACTTATATCTGAGCTGTCAGAAGTGTGTGGCTTTGACTGGTAGAAGCCATACTAAACAAGCAGCCACAAAATTGAGCTGTGACTATGTAGAAAAAATAGAATACACAATGAGGTTAATGAACACCCTTGGCTAATGTCCAGGAGTAACTAAATGCTACAGTCAGCTAGATGTGGGAGCCTCAAGGCAGCCTAATATCATGCAGGTGCCAATATTTTGTTGCACATGTTACCCTGAATAATACAATGAACAAAAGTTGTCAGTGTCTCAACACTTTGATGAATGTGCTGAATCTTTTTGTTACTACATACAATTCATAGGGGACAGGTTGACAGTTGGAGGCAGTGAAAGGCTGATTATCTTTTTTGATGCTGGTCACATGCCTTTATTTCGTAAAACAAATTTCCACACAAGTTTTGAAGGAGAAAAGTTCTTGTAAACAGTGGGGATTACAGTACAGGAGACAAGTATTCAATGACTTTGTCTAAAGATTCTGTAGTTCATGTTCTTCACTGTAAAGTTGTAGTGTCCTATCTATAGTCATGATGAGGATAGATTTGTGGCACTCCAAGGTTAGCAAATTTGATAGAAACAACAGAGCACTGGAACACCATGCATTAGATGCATACATTTTGCCTGCTTTCTGAGAAACATTGACTACTTATCATGTGTAGTGGATCAGGTGGTTATCTTCACAGAGGAACCTTATTGTAAACATAATGTGACTGATAGTTAAAAAGAGAATAGTACATACAATATTATACTTCATGGAATAGAAGTGAAAAACCTTGATGTGTAGGAGTAACTTTATTTCTTTTACAAAGCAAGCTTACATATGCACTGAGGTGATTTCAAGATAACTTATTTTTTCTTCTTCTTACTAGATGTGTTTTCTTGAGATGAGGTGGAAGGAGTGGAAGAGGTATCTTGGGATGGAGCCCACTTCAGGGGATATCGACGGTAGATGGGCCATGGGGGCAGAGTCACCTGTAAAACCCAATGTTTGAAAATATGCCCAATGAGTACTCGTGCACAGATACATTACCCTTTCCCAAGTTCAGAATTATTTTTACCTTAGGTACCTTCCTCACACATACATCTGCCACCCAATTGTACAACAAAGATTTTTTTTCAAATAATGATCCCCCTCTCTTTCTCATTTGTTGGCAGTAAAACTTTTACTTTTTACCAACAGATGTCTCGGTGGATCATTTACAAGTTACTGAAAGGTGACTTCCTTCAAGCAACTCATTTGCAGGCAAAGATTAGGAAAAATGGACAAGGAAACTTTTCATAGAAAAAAAAAGTTAGATGGAATGATAACTATGTAAAATTATACAGGATATTCACTGATCTTTATAATAGTTCACTTCAGAAACTGAACATTCTGAACAAAATGTTCACTGCCAACACATTAATGTATTAATTAAAATACATTAAGAACTTTAGTAGACTAGAGAACAAGTCACTAAGTCAGAAAAGTCATGAGTTTGGAGTATTTTTATTAATTATTTTTGCAGTATACAAAGCACATTCAGAAATCATTGCTTTGTTCATTAATATTTCTGCAAGGATTTAACACAAATTTCTTAAGATATTATTAAATGTGAGAGTATAAATTATTCAAAGAAGAAAATGTTCTGTGCACATAGTCACAGCAGACTGCTACTCTTTCAGCCAAAATACATACCATCCTAAATTAGGAGGGTATTAAATTTAGATAGGCGAGTAGTAGTTATGTTGGGTGTGTGTGACATCTATCCCCTGCAGCACGTGATGGCAACCCTCAGTTTGGCTTCAGGCAGCTGAGGGAGTGATGCACGACATCATAGTTCTGGTGTGGACTTGTCACCAACCCCATGTTAGGCCTCCTTTTGTTTACTTTTATTACAAAACAGGTAAAATGATAGCACTGCATAAAGCAAACATTGGTACAAACACAATTGCTGATGTTAGTGTTTGTGCCTGAACTGCAGGGTAGAGAAATTCATGGTGGTAGCCACTACCTGCCTGAACATGCAGTTTGTGGCCATGTTGCCAGGAAAATATCACCTAAAACCATTCATGTTATCAAAAGGCAATGCTAGACTCACTAACAGGATTTTTTAATGATGTTAGGTGCATGATGAGACAGTGCTGTCATTTAAGATACTGTTTTTTCCTGTTTTGTAATAAAAATAAACGAGAGACCTAACATGGGGGCAGTGACAAGTCCACACCAGAGCTGTGATGATGTGCATCACTCCCTCAAATGCCTGCAGCCAAATTGAGGGTTGCCATCATGTGCTGCAGGGGACATAGGAAAGATTTCATATATACATACAGAACTACGCACCTATCAGAATTTGATACCTACCTGATTTAGGATGGTATTATGTATTTTGCCTGATAGAGTACCACTTTGCTGTGACTATGTGCACAGAACATTTTCTACTTTGAATAATATGTACCTTCAGCAGCAGTATCTGCAGAACCTAGTGCACTTTCTCTCTCTCTCTCTCTCTCTCTCTCTCTCTCTCTCAGCCATAGACCCAAAGTATGTCCCCCACAGTATGTTTACACACCACAGTCTCTCCATCCTCTCTTGGTCACCCCTCCCCATTCTCTCTCTCTCTCTCTCTCCTATGCCATCCTCATGGTCTAGCAGATTAGAAGTCACTATCAGGATTTTTCCTCCTTTGAATGGAAAAACTGAACCAGGGCTACAAAGCAAGATATAATAATATACAATAAATAAGCTTACCAAACAGGCCAGGAGAAACCCAGCTCCCAAAGTGAGCACTGTCATGGAGAAGTCCTGAATGTAGTATCCATACAACCATCCTACTACCTGGAAAACAAAAAAAAATTTTAAGATTGTGGATAAATGAAATCTTGATAAAGAGTATAAAGGCAGTATCTCTGAGGAACCAATAATGCATTAAAAAACCAAGTAGAACAGTAAAAAGGACTCTCTCTCTCTCTCTCTCTCTCTCTCTCTCTCTCTCTCTCTCTCTCTCTCTCTATGTAAATACACATTTTCAATCCCTATTTCATGTTTTCTTTGGTCCTAGTATTCTGGCAGCCAATCAGTATTGCCTAAAAGTGTATGTATGAATATACAGGGTAGAACAGGAGTTTCTACAGATATTGCCAGGCAATGAGGTGAAAGTACAGGTTAATTTAAGTCAAAAATGTTCTATGCACATAAGTATTTTAAGGCACTGTTTAGCTATGGTGTGAATGAAATTCAAATGTGGCCTAGCAACATACAACAGCTAGGCCAGGTGGGCAACCATGGCAGAGAAACACCATATCCACACACACCACTCATTTGCTACTAGCCTCGCTCCTTCCCACTTCGTGCCTGAGCAGACAATGCAAGATGCCACGCAACTTATTATTTTATTTATCATTTATTACATCCATAACCACTGTAATGTTCATCAGTAAATCACCTCTGTTGCTATCACTGGAAACCTCCAAAACTTGTAGAAATCATGACTAAACAATTCACAATTACACCAACGGACATCAAGGTCTAAGCATTCCACCATAGTTAACTGCCTGGCCCAGCTGTTGTATTTATCACACTTGAATTTCACACCATGGTTAAACATCGCCTCAAAATGCCTATGTGCATAGAAAACTTTTGACTTAGATTAACTTGTACTTTCACCAGTAGCAATATCCACAAATTTGTGTTACACCCTGAATTTGCATTTCAGTATTACTATTTTACAACTCCCATAAAATCAAAATAAAATAGAAATAAAAAAAAAAATAAAATAAAATCATATTAATTGTAAAGTCTGGTCACAATATTATGCAAACAGGTTTTGCAATACTACATCATCTGGTCTCGGCTGTGGATTGTGAAAAAGGTGAATAAATCTTGGATATCTTCAGTCATCTCTGATTAACCTGCAATATTCCCATCATAAAAGAAATAAAATACCTATCTGCATTTTCTTAAAGTGTTTCCACAATGAACATCTACCAATCTAATGACATAGTTGGGATGCAAAAACAAAATGGAGCCAGTCACATCTGTAATAAAAAGATCTTGGATAAGTGAAGGAGGCTACCAGCACAGGCCACCATAGCATGCTGTCTCACAAGTGGACTCAAGTGCTATTTCCATCTCATTGCCCTTCAAGCTGGTAAACACAACCACTGTGACATTCAGGTTTTCACAGTTTAGCTTCTCCATCTTTAGCTTGATAAGCTGTGCACTGACTGCCCCAGCCTGAATTTTAATCTGGCCTACGGATTCACAGCCAAGTGCACTAGCCTCTGTACCACAGACAGGATGGCAATATGATTATTATTATTTTATCTCTCTTAAGAATGGGGAGTGGCTGACAGACAATTCATACCTTTGCTGAAATTTTTAATGCCCAACCTGCTTGTTTTTTATTTCATTACCTCACATTATACAGCTCCAAACACAGTTTTTGGATCTCGGCCCAATGTGGTTAATCCTGTGACATCACCACCAGCTGACTAATATGCGCTTATAATATTTTTTATCATATGGGAGGAAACAATAAAAAGAATTTAGTGGGCATTAACCACTCCCCCTCCCCCTGCTCCATCTAAATCCAGCCCTACTTCAACCTCTCTTTTTGCCACAAGAATGCATCTCCTGCTATCTTCTATCACTATTTTCAAACCAACTGTTCTTTTGACTTAGCTAACTGCATGATTCTTCCTCTCCCTAATTATATAATTATCCTTTCTATCATTTAAATTTACATTTCATCACAAACTGATTGTGTATTTCAAAGAAAACACATGACAATAATGACCCACTTACCCCAAATGCCACCACAATAATCTGGAACAGTCTCTCAGCCAACTTTTGACCCTCGAAGTCCTGTGGAAAGAAATTAATTTATTTTAAATTGCTTAGTACTTCCCTATAACAGGTATCAATGATTTACTTTGTTGAAGAAATCACACACACACACAAACGCACACATGCCCACACACGCACATACACACAGCACACACAGATTAGACTTAGCTTTAGGATAAATGTTAAGTATTTCCCCACCCCCTCTGTATATTTTCAGTTTGTTAACTGCCTAAAAGAATAAACCGTTTATTATTATTATTACACACACACACACACACACAGTGACAATGGACTAAAAGAGTTGAGGGTTTGGAACACATGGAGTACTCAGAGAGAGAGAGACTGAAATCATTTAATCTTTTCTCTTTTTATTGTAGATTACTTTGCAATAATCTTACAAAATGTTGGAAAATTTTTCATAACGGTACAATAGAGCCGAGTGGCATTTTTGCCAGACCACTTCAAGCAGATACAAGGGGACATCAATATAAAACTGTTCATACAAGAACCCAGTTAGTGTAGCAAAAGGCTTTTCAGGAACAGACATGTTATGCTGTTGAATGCTCTGCCTCAATCAGTTGTTTCCATCTCTAATCTTAATACATTTAATAGCGCTCTCTCAAATTTTCTTCAGGAAGAAATATACAAATATTTCTAATTTGCTGCATATGATGCACCATCCAACTTGTAATATCATTAGCTTCTTATGTAATTATTGTTTACAAGGGCTGGTGCATCAACAGAGTGCAGTTTCCCTGCCTTTGCCTCTGGTGGTAAGGGTCAGGGAGCCCACCAGACAAGACCAGGTAAATAGACACACACACACACACACACACACACACACACACACACACACACACACACACACACACACACACACACACACACACATACAGGTAAATGTTTACAAGAATTCCCCTTTAATTTGCTGTTGAACACCATGATGATATAGTATACTTACTGTAGCATGTCTGTAAAAGTTTTAGACAATGTTGAAATCCATGAAAGAAATTAGCCAACCCTTGGGAACAGCCTAACCTAGCCAAACTAAACCTACCTAACCTAGCCAAGCCTATCCTTGGTTAGTGGAAGACATATTTAAAGAGGCCAGAATTCCCAGTTAAAGGAGAGTTGTCTTGAAGCTGCAACGCAACCAATTAACTCAACCATATGGGATGCCTCTCTAACGTGTGCCCATTGTGGTAAATGTTACATGAAGGAACTGTCATTAGAAGCACATTAGCTGAGAAATACTACTACTTTAAAATACTGAAACACACACACACACACACACACACATACACACACACACACACACACACATTAAAAGAACGTTTTATTTGGATTCACTGCACTGTAAAGAAATTTAAACTGCATGTTGAGTGTGTCGGTGAAAGAATATACTGTCATGGCTATGATTCCCGAAATACTGAGTACCGCAAGTCAATACACTGGGAATGGGAAGGAATATATTACAGTTGTACGCTTGGAGGATAAACATCTGTCGCTTTTCCCCACAATTACTTCCGAACTAAATACTTACCATGTGAACGGAAAATCCCATAACGGTGTCCATGTTACTCGGACAGCCGCTTGGAAGGAGAGTAGGGTGCAATGAGTCCCGGTGGACTGAGGCGGGAGGCAGCTGCAGGCACCAGGCGTCGTGTCACTCCGCCATTGACTGGTGTCACCTCACCGCTATAAACAATCAAATGACCTTCTCTCATTCTGCTAGAATGTGATATTTGGTTATCTTATTCATAAAAAAAATATATGTAAATATTCCAAAGATCATTTATATGCTTTCATTATTTTCAGAGAAATTCCTACTAAAAATAGAGCTTTACATGAATTATAATTTAGTAAAAAAAAAAAAAAGATTGTCTAATTAAGGAGTGACTTTAAATACGTAGCTTTGGAATGTGAAAACAATAAAATCTATATGTATTCATGTAAAGTAAATTTGTTGCATTGATTAAAAACTTCAAAATTGTGTATATGGCAAGACGTCTTGTGGGCGGCAGCTCATGGTGACGTCATCAAATGTCTCTAAGTAATTGACTGTTAGAATAACAATGTCCTTCAAACATTATGACTAAGAGTGTTATAGACCTGTATGCAGATAAATATGTACTGGCCTCCTCGAACATCTTAATAAGCAAAGAGATGGAGAGACCCAGTGGTCAACATTCAACATTTCTGCCACACAACCAGTCAGTTGGGCCAGGCTCGTTTATGACAAGAAGCAAGCATTCAGACAGATAGACTGACAACACAAGCATACAAACAGAGCCCACTCCTTCTCTCAAAACTACTACTCCAGGCTAAATTAATCTTTATCCATCCCTACATACAGTGGGAGAATGCATGGTAGATAGGAGACAGGGAAGGGTTATTCAATTCTCTTCCAGTGTTCATAAACTGGTTTCTGTGCACTTGAATCACAGTACATCACCATACAGCCTGAATATGTTATTGTAAGGGTGCAGGAAGGTGCATTTTAGTTTTACTCACCTCAGACTGAAGCATGTATCATTGGATTTTTGCACTTGTATAAAAAAAAAAAGTCCCTAAATTTACTCATCTTGTATAATCAGTTTCTTGTATATTGGATGCTCATATAACAGGACCTTCCTGTATATATATATATATATATATATATATATATATATATATATATATATATATATATATATATATATATATATATATATATATATATATATATATATATATATATATATATAAGCACATAGTAATCCCTCCTGTATCCAGTAATACCATATCCAACATCACCTATATCTGAGGGTCTTGACTGCCCAGCCAGGCATTCAAATTGCATGCCACTGCATACACTGGCCAGTAGTGTGCTGGTCTGGTATCACACTTATGAGCTCATGTTCACCAATGTTGCAGTGAACTTTTCACATGAGTTTTCTATCTGCTACAGGCATCATTTTTGTTCTGACTGGTGTTCTTGTTGTCTTGATCTCCAAAGTTTACTACCACTCAAGAGGCAGAGACTGGTTCTGACTCTAGAGAAGAAATGGGAAATCATTGAGAGGATTAAGTTGGTTTGGTCAATTGTCTGTCTAACCCTAGACCTACATACAGTACAGCATCTTCCACAACACACTGTATAACCTCCACAAGAACAAGACAGGAATAAGCAGTACCAGCTGGACATTGGCAAGAAAACCTTGAAAAGAATGTTGCTTGAAAAGTTATTATATGCCTAATTATGATTCAATCAGTGAATCAACATGAACTTGGATTCACCAACAGCATGCTGCAGGCATGCTAGCAAGGGGTTATAAATGCAGCTGGGAAGTTTGCTCAGCTGCATAATATGAAAGACTTCCAAGCCTCTGTTGGTTGGCTGTCCTAATCCAAGCTTTGACTTGGGGTTTCTAATAAAGTCTCATGGTAAAGCTCTGGATACTAATGAAGTGGGAGTTGATTATTTTCTCAAGTTTTTCCACTTTGAGAAGGAGAGCTTATGACTGCAGTCTTCTTGCATCATATCAGGGATTTGCTATATCCAGGAGATCCTATGCTTTTATTACCCTGGATACAAGAGGGACAACTGTGTATACATTTGTATATAGTCCTCACATTCAACATGATGCAGCAGCGCACCAGTTCAATCTTGAATGTTCCTAAACCAGGAAGCGTCTGTATATGTTTACACACACACACACACACACACACACACACACACACACACACACACACACACACACACACACACAGACACACACAAATAACTGTTTTGATGTAATCTTACATGCATGATCTGTATAATGAAACCAATGAAAAGAGAAATAAAAAATAGTAATTTCTACTTTCAGAATATGTTAACAGAAATTTATACATGTCAAGATTAACACAGCATATAAGTTCAAAATCAATGGCATGAGCAACACAATATCAGGATGGCCAGAAGGGTCATAATTCTTGATGCAACAAAAGAATACTTCTAATAGTCCTCTGAGCGGACCTCCACAACCTGGCCCTGAAGCTCAGCAAAGAAGTGATCCATGTTGCTGTCTGGGACACGTTCTGATGAATGTATAACATAACGAGTAGTCTCATCTGTTTCAATTATATGAACAGGCCTAGAGGTGATCTTGACCACTTTGCCATCCCTCATGATCTGTGTTTGCTCCTCTACTGCTTGGTGAGGGGTGGCTTCTTCTGCCAGCCTCACAGCATGGATAGCCTGTGCTGCTTCTTCCTCTGCTGTAGCTGCTTCATGGCTGTTGGCTAAGAGACTAGGTGAGTTGAAGGTGATATAGGCCTCAGGATTATTTATTTGGCCATGTACAGCCAGGTGAGTAACACACAAAGGCTTTCTCATGAACCCTGCACAGCACACTTTACACTCGTACGGTTTCTTTTCTGAATGGATGAACATGTGGGCATTGCGGTTCTCCCTGGAGGCAAAAGTCTTCTCACAGACCTGACACTTGTGGGGCTTGTCTCCTGTGTGTTTCCTGATGTGCCTCCTAAAGTAGTGTGGATATACAAAGGTGGCACCACACATCTCACATTTGTATGGACGATGACCAGTATGGACACTGTTTATGTGATAGTCCAGAAGTCGCTTTCTCACAAAAGATCTCTGGCATAACTCGCAGTGATAGTTTTTTTCATGGTAGTGTGTGGCTTTTATGTGTGTGAGCAAATTGCTCCGCTGCCTAAAAGTGGAACCACAGATTTCACACTGGAATGGTTTTTCCCCTGTGTGGGTGAGAATATGTAGTTCAAGAGTCTTCTGAGTTGAGAGTGCCTTGCCACACAGCTCACACACATAGTTTCTTGAACCTTCATGAGATCTTAAGTGTGTGTTTAGATGATAACGGGTATAGAAGGATTTATTACACACATGGCAATTGTGAGGTCGGTCACGGTCCACATGTATCTTGAGGTGAGCTTTGAGGCGATACTTAGTAGAGAAACTCTTCTCACATTCTTCACACTCATAAGAGTCTAAACGGTCATGTACCTTTATGTGATTTCTGACAGCAGCCTTAGTAAGGAATTGTTTGTGACATTGGGAACAAGAAAATCTTTTGCCCTGCTTTTCTTCTTTCACCAACACCTCTTCTACCACCTCCAGCACATCCTCCTGCAACTCCATGGCTACATCATCTTTGGTTATGGGTATTTCCACCTCCTCCTCTTCTGCCTCAAGAGCCTCTATCCTTACCAAAGTTTCTTGGGAGTCTTCAATAGAATCCAGATCACTCTGAAAGATACAAAAAAAAAGGAGAATCAGCCACTCCATACTGTTAAAAACCTAAAAAATTAATTCTTCTACTCCTACTTTTACGGAGGGAACAGCATTTAAGAGCTTCTTTTGCATTTAAAAAAAAAATTTTCTAATACATTTACTTTTTTCCCTTGGCTGGTCTCCTTGATAAAAAAGAAAAAATACACATTAGTCATACTTTTCAGTGATTTATTTACATACTTATATACGTGTTTTTCGGCATATAAGACATGCTGTTTTTCCAAAAATGTTTCCCAGAAACAAGTGGTAGGGTTCCTAGAATGATTTGCAATTAAGTATACAATTTACAAATATTGATATATACATGTAATTATGATAATAAATTACAAATATATTTAATCAGTACATAGTAAGCAAGTCTGTCTGCAGCAGCTGTGTGCTATTGTAAGTTCTAATGACACCACAACTTATGCCACCATGTTTATTAACAAGTGATGACAGTGATGGCACCTACTGGTTAAGCAGTGGTGATAGCCTTGTGTTAGGGGTGATAGCAGGTAGTGTCAATAGTGGAGACTTATATTACTAATAGTGATGACTGATAATCTTAGTGTTATTGGTTGATAGTGGTTAGTGTTAACACTGCCAAGTACTGATGGTGGATGTCAGTGTTGATATTTGATAGATAAATACTGTAACTTAGAGTTTCATAGTAACTTACAAAAGGGTGTCAGTCTAAATTTTCAGGATTCCTGTGCCTGAAATATTATAACCAGTACATGAGTACTTAGTGATCTGTCCTAGTAAATGGACCAAGAAGTGAAAGTGTGAGACATTCAGCTGGGGAGTCTGGGTTACCTGCATTTATATGATTTTTTTTTAAATTTGACCTACCAAAATTGGGGTATTCCTTAAGTGCTTGTGTGCCTTATGTGTTAGAAAAATACTGTATAATTCCTTTTCTCTAATTCTTATGAGTAAACCATCAAAATAGCACTGCCCATGCCCTTATATTATTCAGATCAACAATCAGAGATGAATATTCCGAACAAAATTCACACTGAAAATGCAAATTCCCAAACAGTAACATTAACTTCCACAATTCAAAATCTTTAAATTTTTTGTTTCTGCAGACATACACACAAATACAAACCATTTGTAAAAAATGTATTTGCATAATGATCTTACTGGAATGCTTCAGATTTCAATGAGTCAATTTGTATTCAAATTCAACCATTTTCTATGAATACTTATAAGATAACATTAATCATGGGTAGATAAAAAAAAATTGTATGAAAAGCTGATGTTCCCTTTATAGGATAACATGTATAGATTAGATATACACATATATACATAGAAAGTATTAAATCCTCATACAAAGATGCAATAGATTTCAGTAGAAGCAGTAAAGGAAGAGTCAAATAACTAGATCTGGTGCCATAACACAATCCTGCTCACCATGATATCCTCCTTTTTGATGGTTTGGAGAGGTGTAGGAGATTTTAATCTTTTATGTAAAGTCTCTTCCTCAGGTGTCTCTTCTAACTCCAGTTTCACCAGACAGCTCTCTGAGGCCTTCTTTGTTGGTTTAGTTTTTCCCCTTGGCCGTCCCCTTCCTCGGCCACGCAACCGGGGACGCCCTGGAGGTCTTCCTCGTCCTCGGCCACGTTTACTGCCTATTGAAAATTGTTTTTTCTTTTCTATTTGTATATACTACATGGAACTATTCTTCACCCACCAAATGTCCAGCATAAATAAAAATAAACGAAAGAATAAGTGATCTAAAAAATATCCTGATGACCATCATTTACTGAGAATAACACAACATAACATGTATATAGGCTGTCAAAAGTAGCACCCAGTTTCTCAGAATTCATGCTAATGTTGTTGCTGATGTTGTCAATGTAACCAAAATGTTGTAAATACCTTTCTATGTTCTTCAAGTTATTACTGATAGTTTGGGAGTTATCAAATCTGTATTTGAATCATGAATTACCTTTCAACAAATCAACACACTGTAGCTGTGAAACATTGCTACAAATGCACTGGACACCAATCATCAATTACATGCAGTTTAGCTGAGAAATTTTATATTAACCCAGACCAAGAAAGAAACATTTGTTCAATTGTTGGGAAATTTGAAATAGGAGGATCAGCAGTCACTACAAAGAAGTCCAGTTGTCCAAAAAACAGCAAAGAATGTAGCTAATGCTGAAGAAGTCACCAGGAGACTGCAGAGAACTCCACAAGTTAACTCACTAATTATTTGCAAAGATGGGAGTGAGTCAGTCAAGTGTTATCCATACCCTTCACCAAAGAAATTGGAAACCTTACATTCCTCTTTGAGAAAGGCTGAATTTCACTCTGACTCTGCAGACCAGTGGGGGGCAGGGTTACCAATCTAACACAGAAATCTCATTGAGATTCTTACTCTGAACGGAATGTACATAATCACACACACACACACACACACACACACACACACACACACACACACACACACACACACACACACACACACACACACACACACACACACTGTATAGTGATTACATCATGATCATCTTTTAGAGCATCATGAAAACGTCAAGAAATTAATTGCTCATTAGGATAGATCATTACTAGAAAATTAACTTGGACCGGACACTAAAAATAAATGCATGCTAGACATTACCAATTAAGCTAAGATTATCATGAAGACTCAAGTATGCTATGGTTAACCTTGACTGTCCTACCATAACAAATACATCTACTCACTGTGTGAGGGCATGTCAAAATTGGGATCATCATCTGAGTGAGAAATGGTGGAGGAAGGTTTCTGGTTCACTTCTGATATTGTCCTCTTGTACTTGTTAACAATTACCTGGAAACATACAAATAAATCTTAGTTTTCTGAACAATATTCTTAATTTCAATACATGGGCAAAATTATATGATCTCAGGTAACTTTGAAGTCTTGAGCATGTGCTAAAGATGTGCTATACACACACACACACACAAACACACACAAAATAATACATTCCAACTGCAACACTATATACTGCAAATACAAACCTGCTTCTTATTGATTACTTGTTCTTCTAAGGAATCAATGTCATCTATAAGATTGAAACATTTACTGCACACAATATTGGAGTGGACGGTGGTTTTCTGTAGCTGTTGGTTTAAGATTTCTCCCAGAACAACACTCAGTTCCTGTCTCCGATGACTTGTCACTATCTGAAGATTAACACAGATAATGCAGTATTACATGGAGATATGGTAAATCTAGTATATTTCTGCTTATGTTTACAAGATTTTTACATATAATTTTCCTTGTAAATGAGGCAGTGTCCTATAAATGAAACTGAAAATAAACTCATTTAAAAACAATAAATACATTAAAAGAAGTCTCATTTGTTAAGAAGCATAGAATTGTGTATACAAAATTATAACAATTATACATTCTTTCATATGGACCTCCCTCCAACAAATGCTGTGTCTTATAAGAAGAGAACTGACAGATTCCACAAGAGGAGAAAAGTTTTTTTAATAAATACAAATTTTAAAATGAAATATGGAGTGAATATGTGCAAAAGAAGAGAGTAGGTAGGTATAAAAATATTTTCTAAAGAATTTAGATAAAATTTGAACCATGTAATATTAGGAACAAATGCACAGGGTAATATTACTTTATATAAAATTCTAAAATATAGAAACTTCCAAAATCCAGGAGTTTAAATAATATGACCAAAAGATTTATAATTAATATAATTCCTCACTGAGTAAAGAGGTTATCTCTAACAATTCAAATATTGCCACATGCATGACTTGAATTTTTGTGCAAACTATACATTTTAATGCAGGTCCTCCTTTCTCACCTTTCCAGTGAAGAGAGGAATGGCAGATCGTGTTGAGGCAGATAGTTTGCTGTTGCAGATCAAGCAGTGGGGCACACTACTGTTTGCATCTGCTCTGGTTTCTTGTACTACTCTCTGTAAATAATTATATGGAGAAGTATTATCATCTTAATCTTAAAAGTATCAAATAAATCTATTCCGATTACTTTCTTCCAATTTCCTTCACGAGTCAAAACAACAGGAGTGTGCAAACAATATACAAAAACTGAAAGAAAACATGATAACTTTGCTTAAAAAAAAAAACATATATATACTAGCCTGTGTTTGTTGTTCACCATGAAATATCAGAATGGACAACAAATAAAAACACACAAATCACAAACTGATATTTTAGAAGTAACTTTTGTAATTACCTTAGTCAAAACAGTATGGAGATGAAGTTCTGGAGAAGGAAGATGGACATATATTCTGCGTTCAGACCGAACACTTCCACAACAAATGTCATCCTGGATCATCTTGGACCATTTTTCCTTTTCGCAGTTTGTGTTGCTCTCAATCTGAAGAGAAAGGAAAGAGTGAACACTATGTACATATTTCTTGTGATTCCCAAAAGGTATTTCAATACAAGAATCGTGAGCTGTAATCATTCATCATCAATCAAGATGGTCCCAAACAGCACATGAACATGATGAGTAAGTCAGCTTACAATAGTAGAAATTGTCAGTAAATCTATTATGATGAGTAAGTCAGCTTACAATAGCAGAAATTGTCAGTAAATCTATTATATCTAAAGAGTTCACAATCCATACTTTTTGCACCAATGAGGTTTATTGTAAGAATAAAAGTAATACCATCCAAAAATTCTGTCTCTGAAAAGTTATCAAAACACATGATTCAAGTGACATCACAAGAGAGCATATCTGACACATACTTCTTAAGAGTAGTCTTTCTTTGTTATCAGCTTAATCCTTATAATTTGACCTAGTATTTATTTCAATAGACCATGAAAGTGTGATTTAAAGCAAATGATTATATATTAAAGAATCAGAAACAATGGTATAAGAATTATTGTTTGCATTACTTTAGATACCAGCTAAAAATATAAGAACATCAGAGGCTACAACTTGAAGACTGTACCCACAATATTTTGGAGGGGACTCAACTTGCAAAACAACCTACACATGATTATTTTTACCTTGTAGTCTGGAAACTTGATGACTTCCTTAAGTACCACTTTGGCAGGACAACTGAGATTCTTAGAACTGTCTGTGGTAGTTTTCTGGTGATGTATAAAAATAGTTTATTAGTTGAATATCCCTGTGAGTAAAACACAATCATTATAACATGGCTCATTTTGATACAACCTCCCTTTCCTTCTCTCTAGATAAATTTCTATGCTTCTAAATTAAACACTAAATCACGCAAACCAGCTAACTTCACAGCCAGGGAAACTGACCTTGGTACTGATACCATAGTGACACAACAACTCCTTGGTGGCCAACACAAGGAAGGGAATTCCATCAAATTCCAGTGGTTCCCCCATGTACTTGTCTCCCTCTTCCCATAATAGCTTGCATTCTGCCTCAGTCCATGCTGAAAGCAACACAACACCATATTGTATTAGTATGAAGCTGATTGATGATTTCAGCTATTCTTGTGAAAATATACATTTTATTTCATCCTTACTTGAGAATAGAAGCAGGAGCATGAGTAACACATATGACACAGGTGCTAACAATGATTTAATTCTTTGAAGTCCAAACTTCTATAGTTAATGTCATTTGTGGTAATGCCCTATTGGAAATGAGGCAAAATTACAATTGAACTTTGGGTAACTTTGGCTTTGCATGCTCTAACTGCATGAGTGTTTTGTTAAATGAGGGAGCAACACAAGTGACATCCCAATCTCTTCAATTCATGTTCAAATAATGAACATGGCTGGCAAGGATGAGAACAATGAGTTGCTGCCACTGCCTACCACAAGAGCTAATCAGATAGACTTTACATAAAGCAAATTAAGAATAATTAACTTATATATATATATATATATATATATATATATATATATATATATATATATATATATATATATATATATATATATATATCAGTAAATTTTCAGGTTTACACCATAACTATCCTATCCCCCTAACCTAGTCAGAGGGCTGCACCAACCTGGTCCACCCCCAGGGATATTAACCTCACCTAATCTAACCTAACCTAAACTAAACATTTCTGACTTGGGCAGAACAAACTAAGTATTGTTCAATGCCTCAAAACTCATTTCCCTATCTATCAACTTGACACAGTCTTCCAGATAACTTTCCCCTCTTCTTCAATGAAACTCAACTGTCCCCTTCTTTTACAATGAACATTTTCAGTCTGCCCTTTACTTATAATCTAAACTGGAAACTTCATATCTCATCTCTAGCTAAAACAGCTTCTATGGAGTTAGGCATTCTGAGTTGTCTCTGCAAGTTTTTCCCAACCCCCAGCTGCTAACTTTGTACAAAGGCCTTATCTGTCCATGTATGGAGTATGCTTAAAATGTATGGGAGAGTTCCACTCATACTGCTCTTTTAGATAAGATGGAATCAAAAGCATTTCATCTTATTAACTCCTTTCCTCTAACTGACTGCCTTCAGTCTCTCTCTCTCTCTCTCTCTCATTGCCACAATGTTGCATCTCTTGCTATCTTCTACTGCAATTTTCATAACTGCTCTTCTGATCTTGCCAACTGCATGCCTCCCCTCCTCCCATGGCCCTGCTGCATAAGACTTTCTTCTTTCTCTCATCCCTATTCTGTCCACCTCTGTAAGGCAAGAGTTAGCCAGTACTCTCGATCATTCATCCCTTTCTGGTAAACTCTGGAACTCCCTGCCTGCTTCTATATTTCCTCCCTTCTATTACTTGAACTCTTTCAAGAAGTTTCAAGACACTCATCCTTTAATTTTTTGATGACCGCTTTTGACCCTGGGGACTGACACTTCAATAGGTCATTTTCTTTTCTTAAAGTTTTCTTCCCCATGGCCAGTGCCCCTCCTACATAAAAAAAAAAAAAAAAAAAAAAAAACCAGGCCAGTGCCCCTCTGGACAACCCTCAGGGATACTAATCTAACCTAACGTAACCTAACCTAACCTGGCCAGGACACCCTCTCAGAGATACTAATCTAACCTAACCTAACCTGTACTATGGGATCGGGTCTAAGGAATTTTTGGGGGGAAGTGCCCGTCTCTATTTTGAAAACTATGGATTTCCCACAGAAACTCGGAGATAAAGTTTCTTAAAATCCAGTAAGGTATGCAAAAATCACTCCTAATGTTGTAGATAATGGTGTAAATCTGAAATAATACCTGTATTTCTAATAAAGTTGGGAATTTGGAACAAATTTACAACTACAGCTCATGTCACAAACATTTGCCTTTGATCGTGCAAAAAACATTATGAGGCGGATTCTCTATTTACGAAAGGGCTATCTTGAGTCCCACTGTGAGGGCCAGTCAAGGCTGCATGGCAGTGTTGGCCAGATCAGGCTCACATGCCGGGCACCAAAAAACAAACTAAGCAAAGCTGTGTACAGGTCTCAAAACTGCACTTCCGTTGGCTTATAACTATTCACCTCCATGATATGAGTTTTCTTGTCACATTATTAATACAATAAGCCCAGGAGGATAAAAATAAGGCCGCCTGAGGAGACCACTAGGGGTACTCACCAGAGGTACCGAAGGAAGGATCATCCTTGTCGGAGGTGTAGCGTGTGCCTGTTCTGTCTTCATGTGCCTTCACTTCCTTCTCTGCCTCCTCTAGTGTCAGCCAGTAGTCGTGGTGGCACTTGGGAGGCTTAACATCGTCGGTCCCGGAGAGGTCAGCCATCTTGCCTTGGTAACACTACAGCCGCCCCGCCACTGTAGGGCTCACTAGGGGTTACTATACGTTCTTGTTGATACGATTGAACTGATACGTTTATGATTATTTAATGGTTGTTCTGCCAGGGTTCTGCCAGGCCGTTCCCGAGGTTGTCCTACGTGCCCTTGTGTCCTGCGTGACTCCCTTTTTAACAGGCCACTGTTGTTGGGGCGTGCACAGCGGCATAGGTGATGGGTATCTTTACTAAGATCATAATGAGATGCGACAGATGACATAAAAATAATCAACTGATATAAACATATTTCGATGACTATCACAATGTTGCCAACTTATCAATCATGGGTTTGTTTTCGCTCCAAAGTGCAGTGTTGCCAGATACATACATTGGTGGATATATATATATATATATATATATATATATATATATATATATATATATATATATATATATATATATATATATATATATATATATATATATATATATAGAATGCGTTGCTGATTCTATCAACAGGAACCTAGGCTTCGTTAGGCTCCAATAATTACTACCTGAAACATATAACATAAATAGAAAGTTGTTACCTGATGCTAGAAGAATACCATAAATGTTTTAACCTAAAGATATTACGTAATGCTAAATACTGGTATCATACACAAACAACTTCGATCGACATGAAGTGACTTTTTTTTCATAGTCACTTGGTACAGGGACCACATCCCCTCATCCATTCAACCACTCAACCACCCCTCCAATCCACTTACCCATCCATCCATCCAACCACTAACTCCCATCGATCCATCCATTCAACCACTCAACCACTCAACTACCCCTCCATTCATCCATCCGACCACTGACTCCCATCGATCCATCCATTCACCCACCCATCCATTCACCCACTTACTATCTACCCACCCACCAACACACTCACTCATATATCCACCCACCCACCAATCCACACAACCATTTACCCTCTCATCCACCTATCCACCCAGTGACTCGCCCATCTACCCATCAACCAATACACCTATCCACAATCCATTCATCCATCCATCCATCTCTCCAATCATCCACTCATTCATCCTTCCATTACTTACCAAATTGCAAAAAAAACATCAAACATCAGTAATAATAATATATCAAAAAATATAATCCGGAAAATGTTGGAACCTTGACGTCATTAAAACCATTGAAATATCTGTCCATAAATAAATAAATAAAAATATGAATGATTTTTTCAAACAATTTAATATTAGTTAGATGAAATAAAGAGATTTAAAAA
This sequence comes from Scylla paramamosain, assembly GCF_035594125.1. Taxonomy (NCBI): domain Eukaryota; kingdom Metazoa; phylum Arthropoda; class Malacostraca; order Decapoda; family Portunidae; genus Scylla; species Scylla paramamosain. The sequence goes on from NC_087154.1 coordinate 35,688,707, forward strand.
ATACGAACCGTTAATATTTAAAACTTTAACAGGGCTATAAATTACTCTAAAGTCTACATATTTAATTTTACTAAAATAAAAAAAGTTTAAAATAACGAGCATTTTTTTTTGAAACAATAAACACTTAATTACAGGCTGAAATAAAAAAAAAAAGTCACTAAGTGCGTTTTAAAAATTAATTAATAGATAAATTAAAATAAAAATAGATTTCAGTTTGGCAAGACTGATAAACCATTATGGCTGCCATGGCGACCTCAGCAGGAAAGATGGCGGCCACTCTGGCTTACTCGTTATTTGGGGCTATTTGTTTATTTTCAGGATTAAGTGTGTGTGTGTGTGTCCCGGTACCAAGATACATCCAGCCTTCTCTTATCCCCCCCCAACCCCCACTCCCACCTGCTCATAACTGTCTCCATCCTCTCTCATACCTGTGTGTGTGTGTGTGTGTGTGTGTGTGTGTGTTGTCCTGCCAACCGAACCTAAAATACCATAATCCCTAACCTTATTAGATATATACTTAAAAGGCCTGTCACGAACAAAAGCTGTTTTCATCGTCTCGCAGTAAAAGTCCAGTAATAATATTAACACTTAATCCATCCGGTCACAATGGCATCCTTGTTCAAACTGAAGACGTGAAGTGTTTTCCGCCTGTCTACAGGGTGACGTGCGTCTCAGGATTGGCCAGAAACACAGATAAGAAGAGCGGAAAAGAGCGTGTGACGTCTGGAACTGGGGAGCATGCGCCGCAAAGCCTGTCAACAAACAAACAAACACACACACACACACACACACACACACACACAGTGGGTAGGAGATGGCTGGATTGATGGGCAGGTGGGCCTGTAGATAGTGTGTGATGGATGGATGGGTGGATGTGGTTGAGTGGGTGGATATGGTTGAGTGGATGGGTGGATGTGGTTGAATAAGTAGTGAATGGATCGGTAAACGTTATATTGGTGTGTGTGGATCCACATAGTGCCTTTACGAAGCAGACGTCTGAGTCTAGAGACATTTTGGGAACCAAGTTGTTTGGGTACCAAGTGTCTCGAGCACCAAACGTCCTAAGGCCTATTTTCACTCAGGCCGATTTGTCTTGAGGATCATCTGACCTGAGTACCATCCGTCCCAGTACCAAGTGACTGTAAACCGGGAATCTTCAAGCTCCACACTCAAGAGATGCGAACCACTAACGGATTTGCTTTTTTTGTTGCCTCAGTCAGTCAGTCAATCAGTCAGTCAGCCAATCAGTCTCTATCTTATTCACTTTAATTCAAACATCCTCGTAACACCAATAAAAGAACATCACCACTTCCCATGAATCACCACTCAGCCCCTGACATCCTTCATAACACTCAAAGCTTCCTCGTAAACACCAAACCACGGCAAGTCACAAGGAGCGGTACAAGGTAAAGAGAGAGAGAGAGAGAGAGAGAGATGCATTGTGAGTTAGCCCGCATGCAGCTCCATCCTTTAAGTAAACCCTGAATAGCCGAGCCTCCAGGAACAAGCCCATAAACGCTGTAGGCTTAAAACGTAAGATAAACAAATAGAAGATAAAGATAAGAAAAGGGAGAGAGGAAACCTGCAGCGTCTTCTTCACCTCTGCTCACTTTTCAAAGCTATGTTTGCACAACCCTGCCTCTCCCAGCCTCTCACGGGCCAGCTGTGTAATATTGGACCAACTCGTATCCTCTCCTAACTCTTGCTGGGCTGAAATACTTCGCGTCGTGGAAGGGCAATAAAATCACCTCGTTTATTCTCCTTTCAAACACTCCCAACTGGGCGAGAGCTGCCGGGAGAAAGGAAGTCGTGGGTGGTACGTAAAGTAACAACGTGGTTATATTAGGAAAACACAAGGAAGGAGTTAGAGAACTGAAAGAAAGTAACAAAAGAGGAATGAGTATATGAAGGGAATTACTGATTAAGGAAAGGAAGTGGAAAAAAAGATGAGAGGGTGATGTAGTGAATAATAATACACAAAACAGAAGGAGAAAGAGGGTCAAATTAAAGTAACAAAGGAGGAAGGAGCATATGAACGGAATTATTGGTATGGTTTACTGGATTTATTGGAAAAAGGAAGTGAAAAGGATAACAAGTGATGTAATTAAAAAATCATACATGCAGAAGTAGTTAGAGGGTCAAAATAAAGTACCTATCAAAGAAGGAATGAGTATAATGAAGGAAATGTGCATGTTGTTTAGGATATATTAAAGAAAGGAAGCGAAAAGGATGAAAAGTAATATAGTGAGAAATAATACACAATACAGAAGGGTCAAAATGAAGTAACGAGGAAGGAAGGAGTATGTACATGATGGGAATAAGTATGACTTATAAAATTGAGGAGGGAAAAGAGAAAGATAAAGAAAAAAAAAAGATAATGTAATGAAAAAAAAAAAGAAACACTAACAGACGTAAACAAAAAGAAACAAAATAGCGAAGAAAGAAAGAAAAGGCATAAGTACAAATGGAATTAACAAAATCAACAAAATAAAGCCAAGCATCATAATTAACAAAACAATCCATATCGTACAGAAAAAAAAATAATTATACATATTTTATGAAGACAAAACGAACGAAACTGACGGAACTACTACAACAACCTATGAACAAAAGTAGATAAACAAATAAATAAATAAATAGATAAAAAAATGACTCGTACATTAAAATCATTAATTTCTTGAGGCGCCTCACCACCACCACCACCACAGTGAGAAAACGTGACCCATAGAACTAAAAATACGCGGTTCGTTACCTCACACCATTTTCAAGAGCTGCCCGCATACCAAGGGCTGCCAAATAAACATATAGGCACCAGTGACATCACGGTGCATCCGGTGACTCCTCGCAGGCGCCTCTTGGCACCTGGGAGGCGAGTGTTTGGCTCCGTGTTAGGGTGAAGAGGAACGCGAAGAGGCGGCGGAAGGAAGGGAGGATTTCTTAATGGGAAGTTTGACATGAATAGTGGGTGGCATTGTATGATCTTTTTAAGGTCTTTTTCAGGGTCTATGTCGAGGTCACCTTAAGGAAGGATTCGATTCCGCTGCTTGCTTTTTTTTTTTTTTCTTTATCATGACTGCTCGTACTGAGTCGAGATGCAAACTGGAAGGTTCGTGGGGTGGTTTGCGGGAGCTTACAAAATGCAGTCCAGCTGTATTTTTTAATAATGTAGTTAATAATATACTAGTAAAACACAAGTTTCACTACTTCATTACTATCGCAGGATAGTCCAACTCCAAGACCTACTACACTGGTTTGCAGATTAGAGACACATCAGTCACATAAAGTGTAACAGTAAACATGTATACGAATAAAGACCGCTAATGAAATCAGTCGCAAAAATAAAGTTCAAGAACTTAACCCACTCACAAGAAAATCAGTCAATAATGATATAACTAAAAGACTCAAGAAAGATATAATTAAAATAATCAGTTAATATAAAACTAACTAAACAGAACAAAAGTAAAAACAAGATACTAATGCCATGGTGACACCTGAGTGTGTGCGAGATAATACGACGCATGAAGTAATTCAGTCTTGGACTCTTACGAGACATACAACATTTAACAATTTCAAATAGGAGCTCCACACGTCAGTAAGACAGTAAATTATCTCTAAGAATCCAATCTTCTACTCAACGCTACTCCTTTACTATGTAAGATAAACATCTAAGAAATACCCAAATTCTAAACTCTTACAATAAGTCCATGAGTAACACGTCCACAGTAAAAGCAATCTTTCGGCACTACTCCCTGAAAGAAGACCCTACGTTGTACTCACGGTGACCACAGCGATTAGAACCAACAGTGAACGGTGCAACTCCATCAGATTAGAAGTCTTTTAGTTTCACAGTTTGTTCTATAAAAATGCTGGCTGCTGGCTGTTTTTTTTTTTTTTTTTTTTTAACTCTGGTCATTACATACACATTTTTATGTACAAGAATAAAAAAAAAAAAACTGTTGAAGGTTCCAGTTCCAATAAAGTAGTCAAAAAGGATCATCCAAAATTTGAGAAATGTCTTGGAACCTTGAAAACTTCTACGGCACAAATTCACCAACTACCACCGCATAAAACTATTAATATACAAATCTATGGAATACCCGTGTTCAGAATCCATGTGCTTTGATCGCTAGGTCTTCCTTATAAGAAATAATTAGTGATCATGGTATCCGAGGACGTATAAAAATCAAGGGAATCATAGGTAATAAATGATCCTAATGAGCCTCATGAGGCGGTGTTCTTTAAGGCGCTCCTTGCTGGAGAGAGGGTATTGCTAACTGGCTCCCTTTTATTTCAACCTTTGATTTCTGGATTCGGGTGTCGGTTCTGGAGGGTTGCGTCACACGGAGAGAGCACGAACTTAATCCTTTGTCCATTAGCGAGATGCATCACTACCGTTCATTTCGTCACTAACATGCACGAGCCTGCAAGCAGCTTCCTCGCCAATGTGAGTAGGGGAACGTGCAGGCGGCTGTGGTTCATTAACAAAGCACTGAACTGAGTTACATACTTGTTGAGCTCGCAATGTATACGTATTTATTATCCGAGTGTTGGGTGCTCACAAGTTAGGACACCACTCCTAACTCCTAACTCCTGTCTTGAGGTTGATGAGTCGTCAGGCAAGACGTCCTTATGACTTTCTGGCGAAGGGAACGGCGTCCCCTGTGCCATCCTCGGATGTGGGTTGTGTGTGTGCAGCTGGCAAGACCTCTGTCTCGGCGTTCACTTGTGCCCGAGTCCCGCCGCGGCTGTCTCGTCCTCCTTTGGATCTGACGCGGCCCTGGATCGACACTCTCACGCCCTCCAGCAGCCTGCAACACCACCGCCACCACCACCACTCAGCGCTATCACCACTGTCACTGTCACTGCGACACTCCTCTATCTACAGCACCACTACCACTATCACTCAACACCAACACCACACAAACACCACTATTACCTCTAGCATCCACCACTACCACTGCCACTCCGACTGCGACATTCGACAAAACAACAACAACAAACACACAAACAAGTAATCATAATCTACATCACCATCACTCATTTCATTAATCTCATCATACAATAACATAATTAACAACATGAGAGAAAAGGCGTGTGTGTTATTCATCATCTGCTAGTCACCCATCCAACCGTTTCCCTACGTGAAGAGCTTAGAGCGCATAGATCTTTGGGCAGGATTGAGACCACTCACGTCACATACTGGGACAGCGAGGTCACAATCCCGCGGCTTACATCCTCCTCCTCCTCCTTGCTGCTGGTGAGCAGGGGCTACACATTAAGAGGCTTGCCCATCTGCCTCGTCGCGCCCGGGATTCCAGCTCGGGCGTGTGTGTGTGTTTGAATCACTATGGTCTTAAGCACCTATTCTCTCCCAGGTTAATTTACTAGTACTTATACGCGCTCACGCGCGCGCGCGCATATATATATATATATATATATATATATATATATATATATATATATATATATATATATATATATATATATATATATATATATATATATATACATATTACCAGGAACATTCGTTATATAGCCCAACATGTCTCCTGGTTTCTATACTTATCACATGTCTATGCATTTCTAAATAACAACGAAACAACTGAGAGATACTGCTCACCGCTGGAGGCTGGAGGACGTGTAGGAGAGGCCGAAGGAGACAGTTCGCTGGGAGGTGGAGGCCCGACGGAGTTGTTTGTGGCGGTAGTGCGTCCTGCCCAGTCTGGAGGATCGGCCGCAGTTCTTCACCGCCTTCCACATGTCCCACAAGGCCTTACGCACAGCAGGCAGTCGTACCGCATAGATGAACGTATCCGTGAACACCTGTGTGGGTATAGGCGGATGTGGGTGCGGATGTGGGTGTAACAAACGAAAGGAGATTGAAACTTTTAAATTAACATTGTTTACAGAGGCATAGAATAAGAGGGAATCTGGTAGAGGTCTTTAAATTGTATAAGACAGTGGCTATCAACCATTTCTAAGTTTTTGTACCCTCCCAGAAGCTTTTGAAAAGTTCATGTAACCTTCGCGCCTGAAATGATTAATTACAAAAATATACATGAATATTTCACATTTTTCTCTGTTTCTGAAACAGAAAATATATTTATAAAAAATATTAGATCTCTATCTTAAACCTAGCAAACAGCTACTCTGTCCTAAATAATTGTTATATACAGTAAGTGCTAAGTGTGTAATAAAAGAAAATGGCACATCTCAAACCCGTGAGGCGAGATTTGCGGCTGAGTGTGATATACTGATACAATAAACATAATCTATTATTTAAATGTCAATTTAAATAAATTTATTGCCTAACACACAATTTTCTTCCAAAATCTTTTTTTTTTTTTTTTTTACCGTGTATTGTTGTATAGACTAGCCATGTAATGCACATGTTACATGATACAATTTTCTTTCTGAAACATTTTTTTCCCTACCGTGCACCCTTGTACACACTGGCCACGGCATGTACCCCTCCAAGTACACCATCATTAACATGCACCCTTTGAAAGAAAATCATGAACCCAAGTTGACTATCACTGGTATAGGAGATATAACAAAGGTGACGTAAGCAAAATAATAATGGATTGATGCTCGATAAGGTTAAATAAAAAAATATAGAAGAAATTGGTCCTCAAATAAAGTGACTGAAAAGACTTAGTAAGCAAGTACGCTGTGGATATGGAGAGCGGAGACTGCGCTGTCGTTTGGTATGTGACAGAGGATACTAAAGGTAAGAGGAAGAAATGGAGTGGAGACAGACACGCAGCACACTCAGGTACCTTGAGCGTGAAGAGCGTGTTGAAGGCAGCCCCGAGATACATGCTGGTCTGGAGATCGAGGTCAGAGATGAGGCAGTTCTCACACACCAGGACGAACTTGGCCACGGCAGGACCCCAACCCAGCACGAAGGTCACCACGAACATGGCGGACAGGCGGACCATCTGAGAAGGGAGGAACATTCATAACTACTGGATCCTTCTACAGTGGGTCCTTTTATTTATCTATTTATCAGTTTATCTCTTTTCGCAATGGGCCCTTTCTCTATTTATCAATCTGTTTATCTGTCTGTCTATCTATCTATCTATCTATCTATCTATCTATGTATCTGTCTATCTATCTATTTCCACAGCGGGCTCTTTTTTTCTTTTTTTATCTCTTTTACATAAAAAAAAGAAAATATTATAATGCCAGATGAAAGAGACGCCACCAACTGATATCTACTCAAGCAACTCATACACGCCCCTAAGAACACTTGACGCTAATAAAGTTTTTTTTTTTTTTTCCTATCCCGCAAATCTAAAATTTACGGGAAAGGGAACTGAGAAACTAAGAAACTGAACCACTTGTGAACTGGAACTCGAAATGTTCTAACCAAGATGCGTTGGTGGAAAGTAAAGGGATTGTTTGACGAGGGAAAAGGAAAGAAGGTGAGGAAGGAATACTAAGAAATTCAAAGCAAACTGGTCACTTTACCACCCCTACCTCTCCCTTTCCTCCTCCCCCTCCCTGTCCCTTCCTCCTTGTTCCTATCTGTGGCTTACTGCTCGTGTGTGTGTGTGTGTGTGTGTGTGTGTGTGTGTGTGTGTGTCATCGGCCTTACATATGTCACATCTCAACGCACACACACACACACACACACACACACACACACACACACACGAAAATAAAGAGATACAAGAGAGCCAGGAGAGGAGGGAGGATGGGGAAGGAATACATACATACTAATGGATGGGTGAAGACAGGCAGACACTGAGGGAGACGAGAAGTGAAAACCCCTCAAGATGAAAGAAGACATCCAAGACGATAGAGATCAAAAGAGAATCCCATTAACTGAGTGTTTCCCTCGCGATCCTCTGCACCAATAACGCGTTTTCTATTCCCACCATTAGAAAATAAAAGAAGAAGAGGAAAAAAGATACGCCACGATACTGTAAAGGAGAAAATTAACACGTACGTTCTTGTGACTCTCTCTCTCTCTCTCTCTCTCTCTCTCTCTCTCTCTCTCTCTCTCTCTCTCCACTCGATGAAGTTCCGTGTAATGTGCGAACGGTTGCAATTGTTTCATGCATGTCCACGCTGAGTATTTACCATATCTTTCATTCCTCATTGTACATTAATGCAAACCACCTAGATATAGAAGAAAGGGACTGCCACGTGTAGGCCTCATGGCTTCTTGCAGCTTCTCTTCTTTTCTTATGCTCTTAAGTTCACTCTTCCCGTTATTACTGCCTTATTTGATCTAATTTATTTATGTGTTTATTTACTTTATTTATTTATTTATACTGCAAAACCATAATGTCACGGAAAAACAGCATTTTTTTCTCACTTTCAATTACATCGCCACAATTTTAAGGAGGAGCATAAAGAAGCTTACAGCACCAATACGGTACACACTCCGCCACTCACCTTAACGTTAAAGTGCTGTATCGCTGCCATGGGGGTGTCCTGTAGGTAGATGGAACGCTGTCGTAACAGGTAGAAGATGTGGCAGTACACCAGCACGATCACTACTGTAGGGCCGAAGAAAATGCACGACCACACCAAACGAAACTGAGGGAGGGAAAAATGAAGTGCCGGTGCGCTGGCGGTATGACACCCAGGCCAGTTCATTTTCCAAAGCGTGATGCATGAAGATGGGCGTCACTAAACAGAATCCATCAAGTGCAACAAGAAAGCAAACAGTGGGATGGCGTAAAGAGGCACTGGTAAAAAAAAAAAAAAAAAATTCTTCCTTCACAAACTTCAGCTTGAGATTATTGCGATGCCTCCAGAAGGAAATAAAACAACAGTGTTATGAGTTAGAACAGAAGAGCAAGAAGGTCATTTAGGATGATTTACTGAATATAAGGCGGACAAAATAAAAAATGAATAGAAATACAAATGATAAACTCATTATTTAAGATTGGTAAAAAGAAATTAGATTAGACTTAGTAATTAAATAGATCTGTAGAAGAAAAAAGTGTCACTCCTGAAACCAAATATTAATTCTATGTTTACAGTCCTTGTATATTGTATGTAACACTCATTGCGACTTTACTCGTGTACAAATGTAAACATGGTGAACACTGACCGTCACTTCCTGGTGGTAGAAGGTGTTGTTGGTGCAATTCTCTCGGGAGCGGAAACCCTGGCCAGGTACGCTGGCGAACACCACCGCCACTCCCGTAACTGGGAAAGGAAAAGGTCATCATTACGCTACTAGTGACCTCGACACTGCCTGCACCACTACAAACACCGCCACCACCTCAGTGATACTCACGCGGCACCATCCACACCGCAGCCAGGATGAGCCTGAGGGCGGCGGGCGTGGCGGTGGTGGAGTAGTGCAGGGGCCGCAGCGAGCCCAAGTAGTGACTCAGCGCCACAGCCAGCAAGTGCAGCACTTGTACCAGGATGCTGCCCAGCCGCAGCACCTCCACAGCCAGCATGAGGCAGCCGGGCACCGGTACACACTGCATCTTCTTCAGGTACATGTTCACCACCAGGTCTGTATAGAGAAACGTGGTGAGGAGGCCGTCCCCACCAGCTCAGTACGTCATGCCCTACCACCTGCTGTGTGGCTTCGACTTGGCGGTCAGAAACACTTGTTTGCTTATTGTAGCTACAATATAAAGCTGAAGGGAAGGAATAAGTCCCTGTTAAAATATTACGATCTAAAGAAGCACAGAACATAGTATCCTCACACCAGCCGCCAGCTAATGGTTGCAGCAGTCAGGAGTACGGGTCACATAATACTACCTCACACAACGTCCTCCTAGGTCACCGCATGTTCCTCACAGCAAATAGTAACAGGTCACTGAATCACGTCGCTACAGACCACATGCAGCAAAGAAGTGCTCACACAAGGTCCAGGTGACGGCGAACAAAGTGTTGGCGGCGGACAAGGAGAGGGAAAGCCGGACCGAGGCTGACATGGGTCGCTTGACCCAGGGGGCACAGCAGGTCACAACGCAGCTCACCACGCTCGTCACCACAGTGAAGGCGATCAGCACCTGCCGTTCAGTAATCAAGAACATCATGAATCAACATCAAGGAATACAAGAATACATCCGACGACGACCGCTATCGGATCATTGCTTATGAAGCCTGATGTGCATGAGGACTTTGTGTAGCCTCGACGCTCATGTGATCACATACGAGTACACTACACATGCTAAGCACTTTGCTTCAGAATTACAAGTTATGTTGTTGTTATTGTTGTTGTTTTTGGTGTGTGTATGTGTGTGTGTGTAACGTAACGAGGAAGCCCGTGTAGACATCACCCATCCCGCGTGCCAGCACCACCACCACCTTGTCTAGTAAACATCAGTAAACAAAAAAAGCTATTTACGTAATTCTACTTTCTACTACGCCACGTCCTCACACACCGTAAATATTAACTCACGATTAAATAATGCTGCATACATTACTCAGCTTGACATATGTACGGCATATTTCACTTTTATATGACACAATAGCCCAAACTCAAATTAACAAAGTAGTAACTTATCGGCCCAAGGTTTGTCCCCTTCTTTTCACTTCCTTACCGGCAAGAAGACTCTGTAGAACTTGCAGGAAACGTCGTTGTCTTCATTGCAGCAGGACACGATCAAGACGTCGATTTCTTCTTGTACTTCGGGGAAATTATGATATTCCGTGTCAGCGGAGAGACTTCCAGTAGCGTTCTCCATCTTCTTGCGGGGAGAGGCCTAAACAATCGAATAATGACTATGATAATGTGTTCCTGCAGTGAGTACTTTTAGATATTCTTGACTTGTTATAATGGCTTATGAGGTGAATGTTTAAACCTGACTAGGCGTGTTGTGGAGGCTCCGCGTGACCACACCAGCCTGTGCCCGTCTGATACTAAGTAAGCAGCAGCGCGCCCTTGCCCCTCCCAACCCCCAACATTCCCCGCCCGCGTCACTTACTCCAGCCCGCCCACCCCAACGCACACAGATAAATTTATTCCAGCGATGTGAATCTAAAATAGCGTAAAGCTTAGCAATGTAAGTACGCCACGGCCAAGTCACGCTTTCCTTAGAGCGCCTCCGTCTGGCTCTGGTAGGGTGAAGGCTGACAGAGAGGCCCTCATTGCATGGACACACGGTTATTGCTACATCTAAACATGGGACATTTGACGTTAGAAAAGGAATAAACACTGTCTGAAACTTGTGAAAATGATATCTCAAACATTTATTTATATTTTTTACTTTATTTTATTTATTTGTTTATTTATTTATTTATCGGTGAGGGTTTCCAGCAGCTCAGTGGAAACGTCCCTCCGAATAACGCTTGGCAGGCGCACGATTTCTATCATGAAGTCTGAATTCATCCCAAGTGTTTTCCGCTTATCGCAGCACCGCGCTGGTTCCTGGAGCCTGATCCCAGCACATATTTGCCTCCCTCACTGTCACTTATGAATTGGCCATGATGCGATAATTTTAAGAGTAAACAATGAATCAAATAATCAATATCAGCAAAGTTTCCGGTAAGGCAATGACCCAACGCTCTGCCAGCCCGTGACTGCGTTTATTTTAGATTGCGTAATTCTTATTGCGTTTGCTTTTGAAAGCCTTTATTTTATAGGCTCAGAATATATACTTTAGTTCGGCCATTGGGATCTCTCTCTCTCTCTCTCTCTCTCTCTCTCTCTCTCTCTCGTAGTACGTACTAGCCGTACACGCACATGGCTGTGCCAATGTTGCCTCGCTCACGAGCCGTGCCCGAGTGTATAAGAGTTGGTGTCAGCTTGGGAAGCAGACTCAAATATTTGCGGTCAAGAACTATTTGTTTACTTCCAACAGTCCTCCGAAACACGTCACCAGCGGATCCAACATACGCAGATGTTCACAGCTCCTTTAACAACTTTACTTTCTGGGGGAGAGAGGAAAAAGCAGACTTCCTGCCCTTCACACACCGTGCGGGATGCAAAAAATCGGGGGACCTCAACACTCCCGGATATCTTCCCAGATGATAAACACCATCTAAATCTGTAAGCATCCCGGGCAGGTGGCATTCTAAATAGTAGTGATACATATCGAGTGTTTAACACTTTTGTCTTGTGTCATACCCTGACATTCTGCGCATAGTATTGCAGTGATCCTATTCTGACGCAGAGTGGCGCTGGTATAAAAAAAAAAAAAAAAATCCGTGCAAGGAAAACTATTTGTAATCCTAACAATCACTTCATTCACCATCTCACGTGTGTGTGTCAAATACAGGAAGCTGTCGTGTTTCCTGAACTAAGAAGAGGGTGTAGTATGATACATGTCTGGTGTATGCGTCTTGTTTAGTGTAAAACTGCATCATCATGCCTTAATAATAGTTACAAAGGTTGCATTTTAGCGATTGACTCTCCCTGATTTTCTAATCATATTCGTATGTGCATGCTTGCCTGTATAAACGATAAATGGTCATAAAATCGAGTAATTAAGCAAGGTAAACTTTTCCATTCCTCCTTCCCACCCCCCCAAAAAAGAAAAGAAAAAAGAAAAAAAAAAAAAAAACAGGGAAGCTGCCACATGCAGGCAGACCTGTCTTTAGCGGACTCCTTACATTACTTTGTAATAGGTACAGGATTCCCCTGGCTTGATCTCTGCATGCATGTAACATTTGAATTTCATACCCAATATCATCACTAATGATACAAGACCCCCATATGTAAATAGGATACAATGAGACCCTATATGAAAATGGGAAATGCCAACATAGGAAGATCATTACTATCAGGTGCAAAGAAAATAGTTGAAACATGTTTTCATTGCTGGTGAAATGACAAGTATTGGCCATAATTTACACATGGTAGAAAACTTAAGATCGGTATGGATACTGATAAATCTTATGATTAATGAGGAAGTATTAATACACTGTAAATATAAAGAAAATATTTGCTTTCTTAATTCATACACCATCATCTTTCAACACAAGATTTGGCAGCAGGCATTCACCTGCATGGCCTTGAAGCCTCCCCCCACCAGACATGACACATGGCTGGGGTGTGGAAAGCTAATAAAACAAGCTATGGGCAACTTTCATTGCAGCATGATCATCTTTAAATATGTAATGGAAAACTACATCTTGCTATACCATACTTTCGTTAAAAGAAAATTTTATAATAAATTACAGCCCTAATTAAGAGATAAATTCTACACTGTCCAGCATCATCGTTTTGAGGAGTCCAAACACTGACAATAAGTTACGCATATTTTTATCCACTAAAACTGTAATATATTTCAGTATAAAAATATGGGAATATCTTTCATGTGCTGCTCAACATACATGAAGTACTGAACTGACCCTGTAGATTTCTGATGTGTGCCTTGTTTTTGTTTTGTATATCTGCCAAATGTCTGCATCTTTTATGAGCTTGTCTATTGATCATGAAAGTTCACAAGTTTCTCCTTCTTAAAATACATTTATTCTGCAGCAAGAGCAGTCTTCATCTCTTCATGACTGGAAAAACTACCTGGTTTAGGGTACTTCCAGAATTCAAGACCCAGTGGATTCCTTGGCTGCTTCACCCTGGGCTTCAGTGTTGGACTCCCCGAAAGGTGTCACCTTCACTCCTCTCTGGCTGTCTGTATAGGTGACTCTTGCAGGTCGTAATGTCTTACCACACTGCAGGTACACTCTTCCTTCTGAGAACTAGAGAGAGAGAGAGAGAGAGAGAGAGAGAGAGAGAGAGAGAGAGAGAGAGAGAGAGAGAGAGAGAGAGAGAGAGAGAGAGAGAGAGAGAGAGAGAGAGAGAGAGAGAGAGAGAGAGAGAGAGAGAGAGAGAGAGACAGAGACAGAGACAGAGAGAGAGAGAGAGAGAGAGAGAGAGAGAGAGAGAGAGAGAGCTGAATATCTTAGCATACAGTAATTTAATGGTAAACTTCTCCTATAACAACTTCAAGCAGGTTTGCAATTACATGATTATTGAATTGTAACAAGCATAACTGAAGTGAAAGATGATGACCTACTCTGAGAGCACAAGAGTGACAGTGGTCAGTCCGGGTATGAGGCTGGGCTGTTGGTTGGGTGGGATGAGTGGAGGGGGCATTGGAGTGACAAGGACATGCACACTGACTGGGAGAGGAGCTGGTATCATCATCTGGGAGCACCAAATCCTCCATGCTGTCTACAGAGCCAGAGCGTTCCAGCTTTAGGTCCTCAAAGTCACTCTGTAAACTAGTAGGAGAGAATAAGAAATAAAGAATAGGCTTTAGCTAATCCCTTCATAGGGTTATCTGAACATGAAGATGGAAAAGGGGTAAATTCTGTGCACTGGTGTTGGTGAACAGCAAGGAAAATATGCTTGGATAAACACATCTTGATGCCTTACTGCACAGCCATCATACACCACTAGAGATAAAAAAATCTGAGTGAAGTAGAATATTGAAGGAGCCAGAAACAGCAATCCTCCAGTAAAAAATAAAACTGATGAAATGAGGTAAATGGAACATTGTGGTAAGTTATTACATAGAAAGCTTCTATGAACTAAGTTAAGCAATTTCCTGAACAAATCCACCAATATCAACATGTAAATCATGAGGTGTTGCCAGACCTAGGTGGTGGAGGCTGAGAGGGGAAGCACTGGGTGAAAGACTCCACTAGGTGGGGATAGCGTAGTAGTGGAGTGATGGCAGTTTTCACCTCTGCCAGGTCCAGACTGGGACGCCCCTGGAAGCTCTGCAGTAGGCGGATGATCTTCTGGATGTACTGAGGCTGCTTGCCAAACTGTAGCTGAAAAGCCACAGGCAATGCTCAATTGTTTATTGTGAAATTGATTTTGACAAACTATTATGGCACATTTGTGATCTAGTATTGTTGCTAATGCACTACACAGTGCAGCCAAGATAACTTCTGATTAAGATTTCCTAACTGGGGCACTCATAAGATGATGCAAAAGAAATGAAAGGCAGAAGCCTGAAAGATGGATGCAATATGCAGGAAGTTTGTGTGATAATAATTTGTTAAGTGCTCTGTCTTTCTCCCTGTCTTACCTCTAACTTTTCCAGGAAGTCTCTCATTCGGTGGATGGCACAGTACTGTGCATACTTCCCAAGTGCAATGGCTTGCTGGGGTAACAGAAATGCCACAAACTCTTCCAGTAAATGTGGAAAATCAGACAAAACCTAGAAAGAGACAAAGATATGACTGTACTCTTTTTAATCAAAAACAGCCAAAATAGCATAGTAGCTTCAAATATCCACAGAATACATTACAGCATGCAATCCAAGACTTACTTCATACAGCTGGTTATACAGTTGGATGGGGCTCCTGTCTGGGTTCTCAGTGAAATCATTGAGGATAAATAAGAACCTCTTGAAGCAAGCTGGATCCTGGGCCACCAGTGCCTCTCTTACTCGCATCAGGTAACTCTGTGCCATGACTGTCACCAACACAAGACAATTTAAGAACTTTTCTAAAGCATCATCTCTAGGAAAAATAAAATAGAAAAACAACTTGTATGGTAAAATAATACATATCACAAAATCACATTTTTAAAAACAAAACATTCCCACAACCAAGTGATAAATTTTGAGTAGCA
Source organism: Scylla paramamosain (assembly GCF_035594125.1). Classification (NCBI taxonomy): domain Eukaryota; kingdom Metazoa; phylum Arthropoda; class Malacostraca; order Decapoda; family Portunidae; genus Scylla; species Scylla paramamosain. Next base: position 35,704,221 of record NC_087154.1, read on the forward strand.
AAAAAGACAATGATGACCACACTCACACTTATCCTGGGCTGCTGGATCAGGGACAGATGACAAGGCAGAGATGCGCGCCTGAAGCCTCCGCTGCTGTTTGGTAAGTTTCCGCTCTACACCATGCTCCCCGACCCCTCCATCGCCTCCACCACCGCTCCGCCTCAGGGTGATGGTGGAGGAGGCCTTCAGGAGGGCTGCCAAGTGCTCCTCTCGTTGCTAGTAAATTTATTAGTGTGTTATTGGAACAAACTTTTGTGGTGCAAAATTTTGGTAAATTCAACATTTGTACCCTGAAAGCCACTTTATTTTATTCATAATTATCCAAACAAAGCTAAGTATGCAAAATCAAATAATTTTATGAGCTTAATAAATACTGTTACAATGAATATTACAGGGTTTGCCTCCATACAGCATAAGCCCTGGAGTGGACCAAAAATATAAACTCCCAAGATTCAATAATTTCTATGAGTATTAACTAACAAGTAATGTATGATATGCAAAACATTGGTGTGGTAATCAAAGCAAAAATACTCTTGTGACTTTCTACATCTTTGTAAGAAAGAAAAGCATGTGCCTTTCTTTGCAAGGTAGATATTTTCTATTAACTGCTATCACTGGTTATTATAGTTATATTTGTTACATGATGATGTTGGAGTTCTATTACATGTCTTGCACAAATCTACCACAATATTTCCTATCAAGGTGGTCCTGCATTTAAGTGAAGAGATAAACAATACAACAAAAGAGAACATCTCACTTGTTCTGCTGCTAAATCATCATCTTCATCTTCCTCCTCCTCATCCTCGTCTTCTTCTTCCTCCTCCTCCAGAGCATCCTCCTCAAAGTCCTCCTCCAGGCGATGTTGTCCTGGACGGGACCGAGGGGATGTGCTGACACCTTCCCCTCCCAGCTGGTCCTCAAGAGGAAGTAGGTCACCATTCTCTCCCTGGTGCTGCTTGGACCTGTGCAGCACACTCTCACACCTGCTTACCAAATTTGTAGAAAACATATGCTTGTTAAACTACCTTTCACAATGCAGACTCCTAAATCCATGCTCTTCCACACATGTACATTTTATGAAGACATACACAACACTCACCGCGAAGAGTGCTGAGACACCTTCCCCTGGGCACTTGCATTCTCTGATGCATCCGTAGGTGGTGCCTTCTGGGGTTTAGGTGTAAGTCTGTGGCATACAGCCTGTCAATAGTGAGGGAAAGAGGAAAGTTATAGGCAAGCTGTCACATCTTGTCTCTTTGCAGGAACTAAAATTATAAAGGAGGAGGTTTTCCACTTCCCTTGTTCCATCCTTTTTTTTTGCCTTTCATTATGCACAGAAAATACAATGACAGTATTCTTTCAACCATTTACTTTACAATACTTACAATATTAAAATCTACTTTTACTTACTGTAAATTTTGGCAAGATTGGTAATAGTTTTCTAGATCTGATGTTCCTCTTGGGAGAATATTTGTGATACTTGCGTAAGATGGGGGACACTTGCTTCAGAGGAGAGGTCTTCAAGGGGGATTTGAATGTCTTTGCTGGGGAAATCTTGCGAAGACTAGTTTCTGGCTTGTGTGATGTGACATTGATTAAGTGAACTGATCTTCCTTGTCTTTCCTTAGATAACACAGAGCCCTCATGTACTGATGTGGCCAGGGCAGTAATAGGGCTTTGCGTCACCGTTCTTACGGGCATGGTGGCCTTTCCTTTAGCTCCCACTTGCTGTACACTCTGATCCTTGCTGTGCAACACACTCTTGATTGGTCTGCCTGCTACTCCATGTAACTCCTCATATGTTTCCAGCTCAGCAGTTAAATTTCTTTGTCTGAGTTCTTGCAGTGCCTTTTCTGGAGAGTTGGTTAGGGCAGGTGCTGTGAGTATAGGTGTGCACAGGGTGGATGCGGAGAGAGACACTGGGCTGCTACACTCATCCTCAGGTTTCTGTGGAGTGGAAAAAGGTGTGCACAGGTACAAGTGCTGACTTGGAAAACTTGCTGTTCTTGGACTCAACTTTTCTGGGGTGCTTGGAGCGGCACTATCACACAGTGAAGCCCGGTCTGGTGAGCACTGTAACAATGGCATATTTTCTGAACTGGGACTTTCATCATTCTTACTATAGACTTTCAGAGATTCAGAGATACTTTCACTGTTTATGATACTCTCTTTTACAACAGAGTCTGCCTGAATATTAATTTCTGAGGCTTCATCATTTGTATCTCTGTGACTGTCACTGGATTGTCTTTCATCATCCAAAATAACCTCCTCCTCCATATGGGGAATTATTTCTCTAAGTTTTTCCACTGTGTTATTTCCTGACTCTAATGTCCTCCTACTGCTATCACACTCAGGCCCTGATAACTCAAGACTTTCATTTTCTGTGCTTTGTGACTGAGGATGAGCTGTGGAATTATCCTCTAAGTTCTTACCACTGTCTTGTGTTTGGGTCACAGACAGGCTATCTGAGAATGTGTCCCTCTCTCCTTGTGGGGACACCACAGAGGTCAGCTCCCCACCACACACTATGTGCACATCATCTACAAGGCTGCTGTGATTACTGTCTAGTTTCTCATCACTAGTGCTCTCAATGCTTTGAGAACACTGCTTATTCTCTGACACTTTACTTATGGTACATGACTTGTCAGTTTCTGCTTCAATACAGTTTTCCTGGGACTGAGTTGATGACTCTGATATCTTTATATCAGGAAGGTTCAAAGGTGGTGGAATGTTGCTAACACAGGAAGTTAAGGGTATAATTGAACTGCCTTCTGGTGGATGTATGATGACAATGTTGTGGATCTGAAAGTATTGAAACAAGTACATTATGAGACTAAGAATGGTAATGCCTCTTGATTATGTTGTAAAAGATATTATGGTCTTATTTCTCCGAACTGTGGTCATCATTTCTTTTTAGAATCTAAAACATATTTTTTTAAACAAAGGAGAGATCTTTATTCAAATTGTGGAAAACATAATGCATTTTTATGTTAAAAAACAAAAATTATCAATTAACATGTTAAAACAAATGATAACTTTTGATTCATGCTACCACAAATAAAGAAAAATTGTGGATCGCAGTAGCAACAGAAGGCAAAGGATTCCTGAAATAGAATTTTACATTGCAAGTGAAATAACATTCACCTGATGCTTTATTCCTCCAACCCCTTTAAACTTGGCCTCTAAGGCTCTTAGATCACAGTGCAGGGCTGCTTTGTAGTTTGCCTTCTGTTGCTTTCTGAGGGCAAACTGCTGTTTCTTCACCACAGCCTTAAAGGGATTCCGTAAGCTGGCTTCTGGCATGGCATGTACAGGGCACGGGAAAAACGGCAACAGAGGGTCAGGCATGGCAGAGGGTATCTCCATCATGCCTGTTTCTAAGTATTGCTGTAATGGTGAAGAGTGTTAATACTACAATAAAAGCAAACCACTTTATAATTTACTAAGATACTGATCCCATTACAAAGAAAATATTAATGAATTGATGAACTTGCACTGACAATAAAAGAGCATTATCATCAGTATCATCTTTATGAAAACATTTAAAATTATTGAAGTTGTAATGTATGTGTATGCTTATTTCAGAAATTCCTGAATATATACACATGATATAAACAAGCTCACACAATCAAAGATAAACATGCAAAGAAAATTAATGCTAAACATCTCTTTCTCTTTCTTACAAGGACAGGGTTGTTGGGAGTGTCCCGACCACGGCTTCTGATGTTCTTGACTCTGTTAGCAGCCTGGCGGGCTGTCTTGGCCACTAGAATGCTTGAGGTGATCTCGGTCAGTGCCTCCATCAGGATACGGTGCTGAGGTCTCCTGCACTTCTCAGCATGATACTTAGGATTCAGGTAACGCTCTAGACCCAAAGCCATCAATCTGCACCAAATACATAATACCACAATTTATAAGTTTCCATTAATCTGTAATGTTTACAATATGTTAACTTAAACAAAAAATTACTGGTAAGCAGGCACTGGTCATTAAAGATTTGAGATATGAAACAACCACCACTGTTCTCAGTCAGAAGTACTACTGGCAACATGTGATGTTCTTTATCAGACACCTGCATCACAACAGTAAGCAATCTTAAAATGCAAGAAAATTCTGAAGTAAAGAAATATGGAAAGATAATGCTTTAGTTAACAATAGCAAACAAAGAACTGAATGATAAAAAAATCAATTAGTTAGACCTGTGGATGCCTTGCCTGAATAATGAACTAAGCATAGTGGCTACAGTTACGTCTATACAAAGGGCCAGATATCTTACATGTCTTCTGAGGGTAAAAAGACCACCTTGTTGAAGCCCCGCATGGTTGGCAGCTGGAACATGCGTGTTGGCAGCAGGTGAGGGTAAGGAAAGGCAGTAGAGTTTAACACCAAATCCACAATATCAGGTGGAATCTCTGAGGTATTGCTGCTGCTGCTCCTGTGAGAGATTATTTCCTTTTAAATGTTCTTTTGGTTTAGTACTACGGTATTTACATTTATTTGTAACTACATCTTTATGACATAATTAAGTATGTAATAAAACCTCTTGTAAGTTAATTTAATTTGCTCAATTTGTTTATAAAAGCATTGTGATAACTTACGACTCATCTTTTGCACAAGAACTCATGTCTTTGAGGGAGGACACCACATCCAGGGCAGCTGAGAGATTGACTGGATTGAAAAAAGTATTCTGGAAACTACAGGATTCTGAAGTAATTTTCATTTCTTCCTGAAAATGAAGAAAAATCATTATTGGATATTATATACAAAAGTAATTTTTGTATATAGTAAGTCCTTCAGCTTAGTACGTTGCTAAGCTACTGCTTAAGTCGAGTTTTTTAAAAACTCGCTGTATTAAATCTGGAGAAAATAGTAAATGGTAAACAGTAATTTGACACTGCCCAACTCCAAGATTCGGATTTTGATAAAACACATTTATAATAAAATGTTAAAGAAATCATACCAGATTCTTTACACTGGCATCAGCAACCTCTTTCAGTTCAGGGAACTGGTGGCTGCCGTGGGCCATGAGCACTGAGGTGGTCAGCAACTGAACATGTTGTATCATCTGGCACTGCAAAACTTCTAGCTGAGTTGGTGTGAATTTGGCCGTCATAACTTCCACCCAGATAGATCCTTGTGCTGATCCATCTTCCTGCTGCTAACCATACACAGCACATACAAGATTAGTTACAAAATTAAATAAACAGAGATGAATGAATGAGTAAAAATAAATATGCAAATCCATACATAAAAATTAAAGAATTACGATGGCAAGCTCAGCATCTAAACTATAAATTCTTAATGATGATGATGATTGTGGTGATGATGATAACCTACCTGGTTAGGCTGAGAAACCTTAAATGATGACTTTTTCACCTCTCGTGCAACTATATGTTGAGAAAGGTGGGCTCTTATTGGCTCAGACCTCTCATCCCCATCCAAAGTGTCCAACAACTCTGTCATCAGTTGCTGGATCTCCTTCTTAGAGATCTGAACAGCTCGGTCTCCTCGCATCTCTTCCCTCAAATCCAGTGCATCCTCCTTATCCTCCAGAATGTTGTACTCAGGATCTGCCTCTTCATCTTCACCAACCTCAGTGCTCTCTGCAGGAGATCCCCACACATGAATGACTAGCAATGGACTAACTGATAGCAAACAATAGAGAAATACATATCAAATTTGAATATAAGGTCATTTATCAAACATATTAACACAATATCCTAAACATTATCATGGATGTATTCAGCATTCACTAGGCAACAAATGACTCCCCTATGAACACTTCCTCAAGAAACTGAAACTGTTCCTGTGACAAAATGGAGCTTACATAAGAGTATATCAATAAAAAAAAGTTATCACAAAGAACAAAGAATGAGAAGCATCATACTTAATGGATGAATGAAGTCAATGAGGAACTCCTTCCATTCTTCATTGTCCACCTCTGTTTCATACATGTCAGTGGTCACATCTGGTGGTCTGAAGGCCATCTCCAGGCACTCCAGTGGTGTCTCTGTCAAGGGCAGCTTGGACCGAGTGCGCTGACTCACCACCTCCTGCTGGCAAGATTCTTACTACTAAACTTTTCTCAGTCACAAATAACACCAATGAACACAAGCTAAGAGTAGTAAAGCAAACTCAAAAAGGAATAAATAAATAAATAAATAAATAAATATATATATATATATATATATATATATATATATATATATATATATATATATATATATATATATATATATATATATATATATATATATATACATAGTTTTCATGGTGCTAAAATCACAATAAAATATGTATTAATATATGAAAGAGATGTCAATTAAAATCATGGCTATCATCTTGTATTGCAAATAATGTGTAGTTCCATAATGGCATTTCTGAACTATAAATAACACTGACTGTACCTCTTGCTTTGGCACCTTGTCGAAAGACAGCACACGTTGGACACTCTTCTTCTGAAAACTGGGTGTCTTGAACAACACTGGCACCTGGCTGGATGGTGTGCCCACATCCACACTCCTGCATCAACAGTGATTCTTCAGTTTAGTCACAAATAACATATAGATCTTTTAAAATACTTCAATTTACTATTTAAATAGTGCAATAATGGTGGTAAGGGCACAGAAGACATAGAATATTCAAAATTATTTCTCGTAAAGTGCTCATTACTATCGTTATCATCCTTTTATTTATACATTTAACTATTTATCCTATTTTGTTATCATTTCAAGTGATTCATGCATTCCATCATTCTTTCTCCTAGGGAATGTGCACATGGACTACATAAGATCAGCAGATCTACACCAGGCAGTTCCTGACAGATGGACCTACCTTGAAGAGCATGGGGTGTTGAGGCTATGGTGGGAGCCTGGAGTGGAGGCAGATTGTATATTGGATGGTGTGGATGGAGAGCCAGCTGACACTAGGCTCTCTTCATCACTATGTAGCTAAAAAAAATAAAAAAAAATTAGAATAGCTGTCTGAGAGAGAAAATCAAGGTTACCTAGTGTGAAGGATGAAGATCTGAAAGAGCTACCATATACAGTCAAAGACAAAAAGTCACGTTAAGGTTTTGTCCGAATATGAAACGACATGAAAAACTCAAAAGCAGTTGCATGCTGGTGATTGGCAAGCCTAAATCCCTGAAGCTACTGTTCAGATAAGGCCTTAAAGCTTCACATCTGCTGCAGATATGATAATGGCTAAATCAAAGCAAGGATATTTCAAAGGTTCAAAAAGATTTACTGTGTTGAGATTTCATATTTAATGATCTAGATATTCCTAGTGCTGTGTATCATATGTGAAAGTCCTACAATTCAGCAACTACAATGAACATCATGTGTGCTTCAGATATAACATGAAAAAGACGAGTTGTTTGGAAGACAGTGAATGTATCTGACAGCACCACACTCATGATGATACAAACTATTAACATAATTATGAGGTGGAGCAAGTATAGAAGCCCCAATGGCAGTGCTAGTAACCATTCCTATGACATATGACAGACAGCAACATAAGGTTAGCCCTTTACCAGATGTTTTAACCAAAATTCATGACACAACTTTTGCCTAACTGTACATACAAGGAAGAGCTGTAGCAAGTAACCTGAGTTGCACTGCAGGTCATGTGGAGGAGCTCACCTGGTCATCTGCTTCTGGCTTGTATTCTTCATCTTCATCCTCATCAGGGAAATCAACAGAAACAAGTGCCTGTGTCTCTGGGGTGAAGGTGGAGGTGGCAACAGGTGAATGGTTGGACAGCCCAGCCCAGATGTTGCTCTGGCCCCTTCCTGCTGCTTGCTGCTCCATCAGCTCCCTGTTACAGAGGAAAGAAGTTCATATCAACTGATCTTATGCAGAGGTGGCAAAGAACATCACAGAATGAGAATGGAGAAGAAAGAGAAAAATAATGAAACCAGAATAATGAAGATGTATTTATTGTTATAACTCACTTTGTTTTGGCACGGGTCAGGGTGGGTTCATATACTGCAGACCCAGCAGAACCACCAACAGGAATGCCAAGGACAGTGTTGCGGACCATTGCCAACACATTCTCATCAGTCATCACATTCTAAGGAATAAAAATTAAGTGACTCAGAAAACATCCAACAGACATGCTACAAGTACTACAGTTTTGTCATCACCACCACTATGTTCCTTTCTTAGCATCTCCATCATAACCCATATCATCATCTCACACTGACTAGGGAAAGAGCAAGAGTATCCCAACTTTGAGAAACAAGAGATTAGTTGGAAGAAACATAACTGGTATAATCAGCCATACATTATTCAGTTAGGTGATGCCTTGTAATATCAACATCAGAGACTGTGGCAATGATAAGCAAGTTGAACAGTAAAGGTTGTATTAAAGTAAGATCTAAGCTGACCTTGATAATGTTCTTGACATGGATGGCTGTGAGGTGTGTTCGCTCAGCCTTCTCCTCCAGCATCTCATCAATACCAGACTGAATCAACTCAATGACCTCTTGAGGCACTTCCCCAGCAGCTTCACTGCCTTCCTCCCCACGCCTGTAAAATAAGGGCTCATCAAAAACTGCACACTCACACACACACACAAACATAATGATTTATTTTCCATGATTGGCAGTAAGACATCAAAAAATTAATACACACATTATCTGCCTACAACTTGCACATTCACCATCTCTGGTATATTTCTGATTTCTCCACACTTTGCTGAAACGATAAATTTAATTTCGTACTCCCATTATTGCCTTTGTCTCCTACCAACTAACATTTTCGTGTTTTGATGCCAATAATGGAAGGATAAGGCATGCTCTTAAGGAATGAAATAGACTTAACAACAATAATTATATCTAACTAATATCTAATATCGTAACTAACTTTAAGGGAGAACAAGGATCACAATATGCATGTAACAACGTTATCCTTTAACCTGAAAAAATACACACATGCTTTCCTTTAAATTCTAGGCAATGCAATACTCTCCAATGAAGGCTCTATCCCCTAAACAGTTTCCCTCCCTCTCAAATATGTGCCTGAAACACTGATTTAAGCATACATTTTCTTCTTTGACTTCGGAGGGGATGTTCCTTTCCTCTTCTTGGGTGACTCGTCATGTGCCACAATAGTTAAGGCACCCTCATCATCCTCTTCGTCCTCTGAGGTATAACACTCATTGTAATTTTGATATTCCTCATCCTCTCCCTTCACCACTGGACTAATTTTGTTTGACTTCATCTTTGGGCTTTGGCCTGTTTAGAAGGAAAAGAATATCGGTTAATACAACCATGGCATAAAGCTTTGTCATCAGGGAATCGAGGATTTCAAGATATAAGAAGACCCAGTTAATATTCCAAAAGTCACATTCACTATCCTATCCTCTCTCTCTGGAATACTCCTACAAATTTCATTCAACAATATCTGATAAGCACCTAATGCATATTACTGGCTGTGCATCATTCTTTGATCCACTCAATCCTTGCATATCTTCCAAGCTAGTGATTTGTGTCTTGCATGCATACTCTTAAGTTATCTCACCTACATATGCTTGGCTAAGACTATTATCCTCCCATATATGTAAAGGGAACAAGTAAGAAAAGCACAATGAACAAATTTAGTTTCACTCCAAAAAGTAAAAGAAACTGCATTTTCACCTGGATGAATTTTGTGAGGTGAAGGGGTGGTACTCTTTCTGGCCCGTTTCCTCTTAGCACTGCTGCTGCCACTTCGGTTCTCTTCCCTCACCTTTGAGTCCTCTGATGGAGTGCCAAAATCAAGCTTCTTCTGTTTTTTTGGAGTCTTGTGTACCTGAGAGAGAGCACCCTTCTGCAGGTGCCGTCTCTCACAGCTGCAACAGTATCAGTTTTAAAGTCATTATCAAGTACTTCCCCAAGACAAGCATTTTTTATCACCCATTCTCTGTTCCATAACTTATGTTTAAAGTACACACAAAGCCTTTTCAAATCATTTTGAGCAAACTTTCCTTTGCTATGAGTAATATTCATTCTAATACAGAATTTTGTATGTATCATGTTTAAAATATCATAGGAAACTTTTCCTGTGTGTGTGTGTGTGTGTGTGTGTGTGTGTGTGTGTGTGTGTGTGTGTGTGTGTGTGTGTGTGTGTGTGTGTGTGTGTGTGTGTGTGTGTGTGTGTGTTTTCTTTTTCTCACTGAGAAACCTACCTGGCATTGAGAAAATGAAGTTCCTGCAGCAGACCCTCTGTTGGGAAGTCCTCCACCTCTGAGTCTTCTGTCTCTGTCTCTGTTGTCTCCACCTCTTTCCTTTGTGCTGGGGTTGAAATGATTGCTTCCTCTTCCTCTTCTTCCTCCTCCTCTTCCTTATCCATTTCTTTTTGCTGTTCAACTTTTCCTTTCTTTCTTTTAGAGATCCCTTCTTCATCTGTTATGAGCTCTTCCTCTTTCTTTCTTTTTTTGTCAAATGAAACTATTTCTTCTTTCTTCTTTTCTACTTCCTTAATGTTTCCAAGGTTTACTTCATTGTCAGTTCTGTTAATTTTTTTTTCTGTAATTACTTCTTCCATTCTTTCTGCATTTTCAAGATTCTCTACATCTATTTCCTCTCCTTCAATGTCTTCTTCTTCTTCTTCCTCTTCTTCTTCTTCGTCTTCTTCTTCCTCTTCTTCCCCTTCATCCTCCTCCTCTTCTTCTTCCTCTTCCTCTTCTTCTAACTCATCTTCTTCTTCCTCCTCCTCCACCTCTTCCTCCTCCTCTAACTCCTCATCTTCTTCACCTTCACCATAATCCTCATCTTCATCTTCATTTTCCTCTGAAAGTCCAGGTTCACTCATGTCAGGGAACTCCATCTTTTTATTCTTTTTACTCTTCTCTTCCTCTCCAGTCTCTTCCATTCTTCTTTCACTTTCAGTATTAGAGTGAGTTCCATCCTGGTCCTTGTGTGTTTCAGTCTCTTCAATGCTAGTTTTTGAGGAAGGGATTGAGGCTCCATCTTGTAATACATTCTGCTCTTCTCCAAAGTTGCATCCATCTGCATATGGTATCTGGTGTTGCTGTTGTTCTAGTGATGTGGTGAGTTGTTTCTTGGTCTTTCCTAAATCCATTTCTTGTCTTCTAAGTTGCCCACTCCCCTCTCTGTGGTCTGTGACATGTTTGTGCAGCAGCTGGGTCACTCATTCAATTGGGCTACCATACTGCCTCTATCCTGTAACAAGTACCAAATACCTATATAAATAATATTAAAATGTCTAGTAAATTTCTGAATAGATAAATCTGTCTTTCTTGCAGTTCATCACATGCTGGAGTGTACTAACTGCATTATCTGGTTGATCCACATGCACAAAGCTGCAGGACACTTGCATGCAGGTGTCTAAGTGATGAGAGGCAAGAATGAACACACATGATCTAATGGGATGGCCATGCTGCATACAGACAGATAGTTACCCTCTACCTGTAAGTAGCATTAGAAAACAGCATTTTCTTTCTTGCCTTTCATCCACTTGCCAGCCAACTGTGTCCTCCTAGCAAATCACATTCATTAAGTGTGGCTGCAGTAAGTGTTCTATAGTTTAATTCATGTGGACACTCACTGAACAAATATAATACTAAGTGGTGGCTAAGAGGCCCTTCTTTCTAGGAACAAACCTTGGATAATCTTATCAACAGCATCAATAGCAAAGCAGCAAAACATTCATGTTTGTGGTGGTTTTATTTGAGGGTTGGCTTTAGTGTGTCCACAGCATCACTTTAAAAATCTGGTGGGTGCCTCATAAATTCTAAGTCCATGCAGATGAAGCTCTTGTAAAGGCGTGTGTTCGTATGTTGGACAACAGATCTGCAAATCACAACACAAAATGTATGGATCTGCGCACTGGAGGCATGACGTGGTATCACACCACTTAAGAGCTGCCAGTTAAAAGACAAAACAGGCTGACCTGTGCACTAGAGGTTGTATCACACCACCTGACTGGCCCTGGCACCACATTAATTTACTTGATGTCATGCCTCAGGTGTGCAGATTGTTATGACATACTTGTTGACTTTTGCCTATGTTACTGTGGCAAAACAAGAGATCTGTTTGACTTGTGTGTCTGTCACAAGCTTGCCTTGGATGAAAAGGACTGGGAAGTGTGGGCAAGTGGCTGTGTTGGACTTAAACGAGAAGCTCTGGTGATGTCAAATAAATACAGTAAAATCCCTCTTATCCGGCATCAACGGTACCGCCAACATGCCGGATACTTGAATATTGCCGGATACTTGAATAGAAGTGAAATTATGTCCACAATCACCACCCTACACTCACGCATCTTACCATAACAAAAATCATCTGATCTTAATCAGCAGCTGATCTGATCAGCTGCTTAAGTGTAAGCACAACACGCTTCCTCTTTTCTACAACTTTAGGCATGATGAAGGCGTCAGGCGATAAACAGTGCACACGCGGGACTGAGTCACTGAGTAAACACAGTGCAGTGGGCCGCGGATGGTGCGAAGCAGTGCACTCTGGTGGCGAGGGGACAAAGTATGCCTCACGCGGGAATTTTAATCGATTTTATGAGTACACATTGATTTTTTATTGATTTTAAGGCTTGGGGAAAAATGTGCCGGATACTCGAATGCCGGATGAGAGGGATTTTACTGTAAGTGCAAAAGAACAAGAAAAAATAGTGTTTGTGGCAAATAAGTGTATTTAAGAACACTTTATTTGATAATGACCATGTGGATATTGTGACCATTCCTGTGTTTGTAAATGCTTACATGAGTAAATGCTTTCCATATGTTTTTGTTCAGAGTGAACTGAATATAAGTGGCAATGGGATTTGTGACTAGGCTATTTATTATTATTTTTTTAGAGGTAGTGACTGAGTGGTGTTGCAAGAGGGATGGACAAACTGAAGGTGATGGAAAAATCGTAGAAGTAGATGAGAGGATGTTTGAAAAAATAAAAAAGTTAGTGGAAGGTCAATAGGTGTTTGGCAGCCTGTGTTGGGATACTTGAAAGTGCTTCATGCTTCCTCTTCAGCAATGACACAACAAGATGCTCCTTACATTAATAAAAGACCATATTCTCCTTGGCACTACTATTATATCTGATTGCTGTAAAGTGTACAATTATCTACAAGAGGAAGGATACTGAAACCTACCTGTCCACTCTGTCATCTTTGTGGATCCGAATAACAGAGCCATGCATGCTAACAATATTGAGTGGCTGTGGACGGAAGTGAAGAACAAAGTTCCTCACTATGGTAGAAGGAAGCACTTTGTAGACTACCTGCCACCTCAAATTCTTCGTAATTCTGTATTTGGGAAACCACTGTACACTGATCATGGCATTAGGAGAAGCAATAGTGTGTAAATGCCACCTTGCCTCCTAGCTAGGTTATAATGTCAAGGTGGGTTAAGTTAGGTTAGGTCAGGGGGGGGTCAAGGGGGGGGCATAACCCTCCATTAGGTTAGGTTAGGGGGCTAGCCAAGTAAAAAATGCTACTGTGCTCCATAAAAGGCCTTAAGTATAAGCAACTCCTAACACAGGACAATGAACTGGAATGCACTTCGACATCTTGATATATACAGTTTTCCAGAATTAATCCTTCTTACCTAGTACTAGTTAATGATGCAAGCTTTTTTTTTTTTTTGAGTGGGGAGGATCCTCATCTCTTTTATACCATATTCCCACTTTCCCACCACAAAGTCCCAAAGCCTGTAGCACATTCAAGAGAGAGAGAGAGAGAGAGAGAGAGAGAGAGAGAGAGAGAGAGAGAGAGAGAGTATATTGAGCTAGAGTGCTGCTTTACCCATAATGTTCCACCTATAACACACTGAAGACTGACCCATATTTACCCACTTGTGTTGTTCCTGTAATACCGCCACCACTGGATTACCTTTTTGGCTCCCACTCACCATGAATAGGTGATGCAAGATTCGAAAACTCGGCCTCTTCTTCCTTCCTTCACTGTGGCGGGAGTTTTGTTATGGTTGAATTCGACTCTAAGGGCATCTCGGACTCTCGGAAAGTAAGATACGGTGCGTCTCGGCCCACTCTCAACTTAACTGTCTTCTGATTACTTAGGATTATCCACCCATGAAATATAGGTGTTATGGTCGGGGTAAAAAAATGTTAATGGGATTAGCAGCTGTAAGAAGGAGCAGCTGTAAGAGCAGACTGACGAAAGTGAAACGAAGGAAGCAAAATAAGCGTTTTACTTAACTGTTAATAATCTTGGTGGGGATGCAGTAGAGTAAACTGATAAAGATAAAACGTCTTTAGTATCATTTAGAAACATAAGTTGTAGTAGTAGTAGTAGTAGTAGTAGAAGTAGTAGTAGTAGTAGTAGTAGCAGTAGTAGAAGGAGGAAGAGGAGGGGAAACAATAGTAGAAGGAGAAGAAAGTGATGAAGGAAGAGTAACAAAAGAAAAAAGAAGAGTAATATACGGGTAATAGTAACTTTCAAACACCTAACGTAACGTATCCTAATCTAACAGTAACGACAGTAACAATACAATACAAACACGCACTCCTTCTCTTTCCAATACGTTTAGAAAAGACAACTCCCCTCCGAGAAAACATAATCTATAGGCAAACTTTCAGATCCTCAGTAGGTAAAGATTAATCTGCATCCTTTTTTTTTCTTTTATTTACTCAAGTTCAATTTAGTCTTGTTTATTGAACAAGATAAAAAAAAAAAAAAAACTTCCAGGATAAGTAGGACATGGGAAGTTTGTTTGGGGTTTGATTTGTTTGGCGAAGAGGGTGATGGATGTGTAGTGGTGGTGGTGGTGGTGATGGCAGGAAGAGGCAACAAGGAATTAATGAAACTCGTCTTGGTGGTGGTGATAAGTGGTGCTGCTGATGGTGAGGAGTGATGATAATGATTTTTGTGGTGATGGTGAGCAGTTTTAGTGATGGTGGTAATGATGGTGATGGTGGTGATCGAGAAGGCAGTGTACAGTGATCAGAGAGAGAGAGAGAGAGATAAAAGAGACGAGTAAGAAAAAATCACCTTTCTTCTTCTATCATTGTCTTTTTAAAACCTTTCTCTCATTATCTCTTCTCATTTCCCTCTCATCTCATCATGTTCTTTTTCCTTCCTACTGATCCCTTCCTCCAGCTCCCCTCCCTCACCCCTCACCCCTCATCCCTCCTCCTCCTCTCTCACTCGCACACGCACACACTCTCCCTCTTCTTTGTTTTTTTTTCCTTCTTCGTTTTTCCCTGACATTTTTCCCCGACAGGAGGCAAGTGTGCCCCGCCACTTCACAGCACCTAAATAACTTTAAAAACACCCTTGAAAACCACAGTAACTTCAACTACATCCTTTTAAATACAGGTAGCAGGGTTCTCAAAGGTGTTTCTCCAGACCTAACGTAACCCAACCAAACCCCACCCTAATCTACCCTAACCTAACCTAACACCCCCACAGATTCTTAGACCATTTTTCCTGCGGCGGGGGAAGAGAGACGTAAACTTGGACGTTCCCCCGAAAAGAGAGCTGCTTGTCTACACCCCAATGACTCCCTTCCAGCTCAGACTGTACACCGCGACTCTCACATGCAACATGGAAGCATTTGTGTTGAGTGTGTGTGTGTGTGTGTGTGTGTGTGTGTGTGTGTGTGTGTTTGGGAGGCTTTTGGGGGTGTTTTTGGAGTGTTTTGGTGTGGATAAAGTTTTTATTTTTATTTTATGGTGTTTTTTGGTGATTTTTTGTTTTTTTGTTTTTTGGTGTTTTATTTGATTTTTTAATGTTATTTTTGTGATTATTATTTAGATACTGTTTATTTTTATTTATTCATTTATTTATTATATTTATTTTCTGTGTTTCTCTCTCTCTCTCTCTCTCTCTCTCTCTCTCTCTCTCTCTCTCTCTCTCTCTCTCTCTCTCTCTCTCTCTCTCTCTCTCTCTCTCTCTTTTTATATCTATCTATCTATCTATCTATCTATCTATCTATCTATCTATCTATCTATCTATCTATCTATCTATCTATCTATCTATATATATATATATATATATATATATATATATATATATATATATATATATATATATATATATATATATATATATATATATATATATATATACAAATAATTCTCTCTCTCTCTCTCTCTCTCTCTCTCTCTCTCTCTCTCTCTCTCTCTCTCGTAATTGAGATTTCTTGGAAATAAAGACTAAAAGTCCTGATATTTACGATTACTTTGTTAAAAGTGTCATGGCAGGACAGCTTCTTGTATCTTTAATCTCCAGTAACAAATCCTAAGCCCAAAGAATGCTGCCCTCTCACCACCACCCTTCCCGTGCTCCAAGCTCCAAGCTATTTGTGTGTGAGTGTGTGTGTGTGTGTGTGTGTGTGTGTGTGTTAGATACCGTCCTGAATGTGCAGGTTAAGAGAGAGAGAGAGAGAGAGAGAGAGAGAGAGAGAGAGAGAGAGAGAGATGTAGGATGGAGTTGGAGGAATGAGAAGCATGGGGATGGGACGGGAAGGGGGATGTGGAGGGGAAGAGGAAGAAGGCAAGAGGCTAAGAGGCAGCTCCAGCCAATGACATGCCATGAAAAAAGGATGACATATCACTTTTGTTAGAAATATAGGCAGGAAAACTGTTTCATCAAACAGGGAGCCGTCTGTACTCATGTCAACCCACCGAGGCAGTCGCCTGCCAGTACACAGTATACTTCTAGCTTAACAAAACGGTTGTAACACCATATAGTGTCGCCTCCATTATAGTATCAAAAAATATCCTGGCTGTGCTTTATTTTACCCACTCCATCACTTCAAGTACTACACATACGCGCTCCAAAGTCACCCAGTTCTTTTCGTGGATTATATAAATGATCTCGTGGGAAACCATGAATCCTCAACCAGCTAATTATTGGCAGGCAATACCGAAATCTACAAGGCAACAGAAGTTGAGGTTGATATTGAAGTTTTCTGAGTTTCTCTCCTAAGCTGGATGTTCTCGCTGTCTGATCTGCCTGTAATGTTTATTGAAAATTGTTAATAATACGTCTTTATAATACGTTATATATATATATATATATATATATATATATATATATATATATATATATATATATATATATATATATATATATATATATATATATATATATATATATATATATATATATATATATATATATATATATATATATATATATATATATATATATATATATATATACAAACTACACAGGTCACCACGTTAGTGTCAAGAGAGAACACACACACACACATACACACACACACAACTGCTTGTTTCTTCATTGGGTAAACAAACGGTTTTCGAGGGGTTCTCGAGGGTTTGGAGGGGAGGAGGGAAGGAAAGCCACCAGATTCTGACGCCTTTATCCTTGTTGTGCAGACATGCAGCAACAAGCTATTGTATTCTGTTCAGCTAAAGAGTTCTACTGTGAAGGAGGTTATAGCTTGAGCTAGAGCTGGGTATTATGTGAAGGGGGACTTTGGGTGTTTCAATATGGCGGCCTGATGACATACACCTGGCCGAGATTGGCACTCTATGTTATAACTTATAACATACAGAGCTCGGCGAGTGACAATAACACGTGTGAGAGGAGAGTGGTGTAAAGTTTAGAAAAAAAAACCTACTGACTTATAAGACTTAAGCAAACACCCATCATGGAAGTGAGAAGACTGAAGATGGAGGAGTTTCAGCTGGTGCATGTAAGTGCGAGGATCCCGACTGGTGAAATGTGAAATATTGTAGCAAATCCGAACGGCATACTCAACCAGTCATTATTTTTAATATTTCTGCGGGATTTCAGTGCGTGTCATTTTGATTGGAGTGCCTTGTGTGGGAATTGTGGAGATAACCTTAGCTTACTGATCTTAAGACAGTAACTGTTTACTTCTGAACAAAATAGGAGGCTTTTCAAATCGTGATGTACACAATGAGATCAACAGTTAGCTTAAAGGACTGCAACTGGGATAATACTGAAATAACGTTAGCGTTTCCACCCGCGGCCAAAGTTAGGTTAGGTTTGAATTGATTAAGCTTAGTAATTTTATTGTTAAACCCTTCTTTGTGTAGATCACAATTTATAAAAAAGAATATTTCTACCCAGAAATAAATAGTAATTGTTTCGAAATTAATAGGGTAAGATTATTTCCATAAAACCCAAGGCCTGAATTAAAATAATTTAACTTAACCTGACCTTCGGATGAAAACACTAATGCTGTTTAAACCTGACCCTCAGATGAAAACAGTAATGCTATTTTGATATTATCCAATTATGAAAGTAACCTTAATATAGTCAATTTGAAACACTGACTTCATTTCCCAGCAAAATGTGATGTTTTTATTCAAATTACATCCACATGGTGAGGGGATCACTATTGAAATTAATGAACTGAATTAATCTAAACCTAACCTAATCTAGCCCCATGGTGAAAATGCTAAAGTTATGTTGCAGTACCCACCACATACACTGCCACACACAGCCAATCAGTCACTAGTGAGACTCTTACTTGGGCAGGCAGCAACTTGCATGGAGGAGTAGTCAAGACAGCACTCCCTCACCATGCACTGTGATGCAGGTGGAAGCAGAGGAGTGTGAGGCAAGAAGGACATGCAAAAACTATATGCACAGCACATGTGTATATTTCATAACTAAAGAACAGGGCACAGTTATCTTGTGACTTGTAGGTCACTACAGGCACAAGCACTCATACCAGGCAGAGAAGAATCTTAAGTGTGGCACACGCTGTCTGTACACACTCGCCAGCCAGAGTCATCTGGGTGTCTGCACACACTCGCCAGCCAGAGTCACTCGGACTTCCACGTAGAACACACAAAGCCAGATGTGGGCACCACAAGCCTCACACTACTACAATTTTCCACACAGCCACCCAGAATGACAAGACCCTGTGCCCCAACACACACAAGGCAAACATAGGTGCTGAAACACAAAACACATCTCCAAACATAATGCAGGAGCTGATGGAGATGATGGAAAGAAATGTAAGTGCTGTGATGGTGCAGTCAAGGCAGACCAAGAATCTCTTAGGCTTAGAGGATGACTGATGTCCTGACTGGTAACTCATTACACTCATATGTCTACTGTGAGTGCCCTGTCATGATTTAATTTCCCAGCAGAGGCCTCTGATTTTTATTCTGAAAATGTTTTGAAAAATTATCAGTTTTTTATACCAACCATATATTTAGCAAAACCTGATGTACATGTTGAATTTCTTTAACTAGGGCATCTAGGATCAGTCAGTACAATTTGATTGATGATTTCTCACCCCTGCATCCTGGCATGAAGCAACATCAGGTGGGGCCCAAGGGGAAGAAACAGGAGATAGCACAAACTTGCTGGCACACCAATTCACAGTTAATGTATTAACATATATGAAGACCATAAGACTTAAGTGAATCGTGTACCATGTGTAGAATTTTGAAAATGCATCACTCAGTCAATATCCTCATATAGAAATGGCGACAAGTTTCTAGGCAAGACCATTGTAAAGGATTCAACTGACTTGAGAGCAGCTACATTGTTAGGGAGGGAATTTCAAACACTGACACATCTATGGAAGTAAAAAAAAAAAAAAAAAAAAAAAAAAAAAAAAAAAAAACTCCTCTTGCTTTCTGTTGAGTAAAAGAATAGGTAATTTTAAATCTGTGTCCATGGATCCCTCTTGACTGAGGTGAGGTGAATATGGCCCTTGTCTGGAGATCACATTTTCCATGGAAAGCTCTCTGCTTGAAGTACAAAGATGTAAATTAAGTACCATGTTATGTTTTCCAGGAAATGGATGCCAAAAATGTCAAAGATCCAGAGTCATCAGCGAATGCCTTAGCAAGTGGCAGAATAGAGATCATCAGCATGGATCCCCTGGAGATGGAGCTGGACTTCATTGGTTATGACATTTCCATTATCAATGCTTACAGGAGAATAATTCTAGCAGAAGTAAGTGTGTGTGTGATTCAGTGTAGTGTGGTAATGGGAACATGTACCTTCATTGCTGGTAACTTTCTAAAATGATCTGCAGCATGGAGTGATTTACAAGGTAGTGTGGTGCCTGTAATGGACCTGAATAAAAGTGACTGTGTTCATAGACATAGTGTTAAAAGCTTAATGTAAGGATACTATGGTTAGTGTCATGCTTTTTTTTTTTTTTTGAGGGGGAATATTGTCTTTTTTTGGGAACCCTACTGTCACCAGAACTGTCAAACCTGGTACATAGTGGGTCAGCTATGGTTTGTGAGAAGGATAACCAGTGCCTCTCAGCACACCATTCTCTCTCTCTCTCTCTCTCTCTCTCTCTCTCTCTCTCTCTCTCTCTCTCTCTCTCTCTCTCTCTCTCTCTCTCTCTCTCTCTCTCTCTCTCTCTCTCTCTCTCTCTCTCTCTCTCTCTCTCTCTCTCTCTCTCTCTCTCTCTCTCTCTCTCTCTCTCTCTCTCTCTCTCTCTCTCTCTCTCTCTTGTCAGGATAATTCAAATCTGTCTGAAAATCTATGATAGTGATATTTGTATTTACCTTCATTATTATTTAGTCTACCTAGCAAAAGCATCTAAGTTTATTACCTTGTACCTTGATGCCATTTGGCTGCTGAATAGTTAATTTTATGTAATATTACGAATGATAGATACATTTAATTTGCAGGTAGCAACAATGGCAATAGAGAAGGTGTACATGTACAACAACACCAGTATTGTCCAGGATGAAGTTCTAGCACACAGACTTGGCTTGGTTCCCTTGAAGGTTGACCCAAGATTTTTCGAGTTCAGGAATAAAGGTATTGTTCCTCCACTTTGTCAGCTCTTCTTTTCAGCGGCATCAATTTGGGGTTGTTGGAATTGATCACCTATTTCCACCTTCCTTTGTCTTCTGCATCCTTTTCTGTTATACCCACTATCTATGCATACAATAACTTTGTCACCTACTCATGTATGCAGAGGTCCAGATAAATATTTTACATGCAATCATGAAAATAAAGCAACCAATGTAAGTAAAGTCTTTTTTATTAATTTCATATTCAGAAGATATGTTTATATACTTGCTTCTCAAACATGAAAATTAAGTTCAGACAATGATAAAGAAGAGGAGATTTTTACTATTTTATATTATGCTGGTTTAGTGAGAGAAATTGCACTTTTTGCTTTTTGTCAGTTTCTGAGATCTTGGTATTAATGGAGTAATAGTGAGCTGAAGACAGTGGTGGAGGCGTTCACTGGTCACTCAAGAGCAGAACTTCACAAATTGACATTATATGTCAGAAATCCACCAATTATCATTTTCTTTGCTTTCTTTGCTTGTTTTGGGGATGGGAGTGAGATATGTGGTCTTCCAATCAGCTGGACACTGGCTCTGATTGATTCCATTGATAATGGGAGCAGCTCATTCTGCAGAGGATTCTTAACACAGTTTAATAGGGAGGTTTACTGGTGTGGTGGTGTCTCGTCTTGAGTTTATTTAGGGTATGAATGATCTTGTACTTGTGGATTGGATGGAGTGGTGCATGTGTGGGTAGGTAGGCAGGGAGTGAGGTGAGGTCCATGTTAGGTAGGGACTGACAAATGTTGGAGAAGTGTTTGTTAATGACTTAAGCTGCTTGTGATGCTGGCAGGTGTGCTACAGGTGGGATGGGTGTAGTGTGTTTGATAAGGCCATATATGCCCCTGATCTTGCTGTACCATCTGGCAATGTTTTCTTGTTTGAGGTTGTGTATTTTGTTGGGGGTAGTAAGAATTCTTTGCTGTCTTGAATTCTTGTATGACTCAGTTGTGAATCTGCTGGGGATTGTTGAAGTAGACTATATTGGGTTTCTGTATGAGGCATTTAATCCCAGGTGTGATCCAAGGGACATCTGATGGGTGGGATTTTAGAGATTTCTCAGGAAAGAAGTGATGTTATGATGTGGCAATGATGTGATGATAGTTTCTCCATTTGTCACACATCCTCAACAGTGAGTATCCTAATCCAGGGATGATGTGTGATACACTGCCCACACCTCAAGTTTGTTGCTGAGTGATGTGATGTTAGGCAAGAACAAGGAGGGCAAGTCATACTATTGTCGTGGCACTTCAAGGTGTTGCACTGCTTGCTCTGCTTGGGAGTGTTTTCTTGTGTGAAGTGGTTATTCCACATGTCTGCTTTGTCTTTTACTGCAGTTATAAAATAGATGGAGTGTCTTTAGTTTCACTATCATGCTCACTTGTGGATATCTAGTGCTGTGTTGTAAGCAGTAGAGGGAAGGAATCATGTAGAGTAGTTTTGGTGCACACATGCTTACATAAGATAACTAAGTACAAACTGGGTGAGAAGTGGGGGGAGGCCAACAGGCTGGCATGGGTTGCTCTCAGGAACACTGAGGACACATCCTGCTCTGGTAAAGTCATGAGTCTTGTCCTAAACTGTGGTGCTAAAAACAACATATTGGTAGAATACTTCCAACTTAAAATTCGCTCGCATATCTGATAATGTGACATTCTTCAAGGGACATCTTGTATATACCATAATAATAATGTAACATGTGGTAATAATTCTTCATTGTGATACTTCCTGTATTGCTGTCATGAGGCATTGGGTTTAGAGTTATATTATTGTGAATAAGGAGTATGATATTCATGTAAAAACACTCATTTGAATTTTAAAACTTTATTTAGATTCTTTATGTATGATGAGTAAAGGTTGTTTATTGCATGCTAGTTTTTGTTTGCAGATGAGACTGAGTGGGGTGCGCAGGATTCTGTCAAGTATGAAATGAAGGTTCGCTGCACAAAAAACCAAGAAGCATCAGCCAATGAGACAAATGCAGATGTTTTGTATGTCAACAGGAAAGGTAAAGTTTTTATCAGTTTCCATTTGTTTCATTAGAATCAGACATATTTGGAAATAGTACTTTGTATGTACATGGGGCTTGGTCAACCTTACAACCTTACATGTCAACAGTTGGACCATTTGTAGGATTCTCTGTAATGAGTGTCTGTATTTTTCAGTTCTGTCATCCAGTCTGAAGTGGGTCCCATTAGGAAATCAGCCAGACATTTTCCAGGAATCCAACATGCAGCCCCTCCACCAAGATATTCTCCTAGCCAAGATGAACTGTGGGCACGAGATAAACTTAGAAGCTTTTGCTGTAAAAGGTTTGCTTGGCCAGTAGCATTTACAACAGTATGTAGACCCCACATACAAAAGGCACCACCATAGCAGAAGTGCAGTGGTAGCAGTAACATAGCACAGTGGTAGCAGCAGTAACTAGGATAGTTTAAGATTATTCAGTATTAGGAATAGTTTAATGTTTCTGAAGAATTATGAAAGGCTAGTTGCCTGGGAGATAGTATTTACACAGGTCAATGGTTCAAAATTTAGTTTCAGGACTAATTAGTATTTACATAGGTCAGTGGTTCAAAACTTAGTTTCAGGACTAATTCAAGATTTTTATTAGAAATTTGATAGAAGACTTCTTTTCCCAGCTTAATCCCTATTTAAGTCTCTGTTTCTAATGAACCTTTTTCTTGATGGTTGCTTGATTAAGGGACATTTTCTTTGGTATTAATATAACTTCTTGTTTCTATTTGGATTTTAATGTGTACTTATTAGAGAAACATGGTTGTCATGATATTCCTGCAAAAATATTGTAAAGCTTTGATGAATGTTCACTTTTATCACAGTATGGGATGTGTCTTACATACAAATCAACTTTCAGGTATTGGCAGTGACCACGCCAAGTTTCAGCCTGGCATGTGCTGGTACCGCATGTTGCCAGAAATAGAGATTACACGAGAGGTGGAAGGCAAACAAGCAGACCTCCTTCAGACGTGCTTCTCTCCTGGAGTGATAGATATTGTTACCACAGCTAATGGTAGGTCCTGGAGTAATGGACATTGTTATTACTGCCACTGGTTTATCCTGGAGTGACATATTATCACTCTGTTTAGTGTTGGGTATTTGGATGATGGATATTGTTACAAAGTAAAACCTCATTTAGAGTATGCTGTACAGTTCTGGTCCTTATATTACAGGAAAGATATAGCTCTATCAGAATTAGTACAAAGGAGAATGACCAAAAGGGGGATGAAGGGTATTCCTTACAAAATGAAGACTGAAGCTATTAAATTTACATTCTGTAGAGAGACATAGGTTAATAGGGGACCTGATAGAAGTCTTTAAGTGGTGTAGGGGTTATAACAAGGGTGACGTAAGCAAAATTCTCAATATCAGTAATCAGGATAGAACAACAAATGGGTTCAAGCTTGAAAAATTTAAGTTTAAGAAAGAGATAGGAGCAAATTGGTTCTCAGATAGAGTGGTAGATGAATGGAATGGATTTGGTAATGAGGTTGTTAATGTTGAGTCATTAGAGAGCTTTAAAAGAAGATTAGACATATATGGATGGGGTTGATAGGTGGAAATAGGTAGGTATATTTCATACAGGGACTGCCATGTGTAGGCCAGATGGCTTCTTGCAGCTTCCCTTATTTATGGCTGTATGGATAAGTATTGGTACCATGCCCTTTGTTAGGTGCTGGGGTATGCATATGCATATGGTAAATTGCTTTATTAAATATCAAAGCCATTGTGGATTCATACAACAGAGACCTCATTTTACTGATTTTGTCCTGTTGAAATATGAATATGAAAATCAGATGTACTATGTATTACCAATGGTCATCATTCTATTTCCTGCCACTGCTGGAATTCTCTCGCTGGTGATTGGTGGAAATATAGATACATTTTTTTTTAACATGTAGGAAACTGACTTTGTATTCCCACCAAAATCCTTTTTTCATGGTTCACCACCAAAATCCTTATTTCATGGTTCACCTTTAGTGTATTTTATCTTGTGTCATCCCAAGACATTGTGAGGGAGTGAACAAAACCATGAGGTATATAGAAGGCTTTATTTAGATAATCAGTAAGTTTGCACATAGTAAGGTATTCTTTATAAGTGTGTTTAGGTAGAAACCATCTGACATTCATTGCTTTATTGTACAATTGTGATTTTACAATTCCTTGAAATACATAGAAAAAGGAGTAGGTGAGAGAGGGACAGTGTGTGACTGTGGTTTGTAAACATATTGTGGGAGACATGCTGTAGGTCTGTAGGCTGTGGCAGAGAGAGAGAGAGAGAGAGAACATATGTACACGTGCATGCACAATTTACCATCCCTTCCTTTTCCCAACTCCTCCCACTCTCCCAGACCTTTCTGCCCTTGTGCCTCTCCATCCTTCCTGACTTTACATGACATTAAAAGTGCACATGCATTATTTTCTCATTTTCACATCACACCATTCATTCCTCTCCCCTCCCACACCTCACATTCACTCCACATCATGCTTCCTGTCACTACATCCTGCATTACAAGAATCTTCAAAATTGCTCTCCAAATTTCTCAGTGTTTCCTTTTCCTTATGATGTTCATGTTCTTGATATCAAGATACAACTCATTAACAGCATAGTCCTTCCAGTCCTCTGCCAGCTCAGATGGATCCTCTGTCTGTTGTCATTCTGTAAAGTAAAAATGAAAAGATCTCATATTTCTTGTGTTATGTATCTTTAGCATCATAGTTAATTCATGTAGTTGGCATTGTATATATAATATGTGAACAAGCAATCTATATACTAGTGTGTACGTATTTTTGTGTAACTGTTAGTAGCTCTGAAGTGATAGTGTTCATTGTATTTAAGTTTGCCATGCTGCATGCTAAGTTTATGAGATTACGCTAACATCGTCTTCTTACATTTTAGGGAAAAGAATTGCAAAAGTAAAGGATGCCCGAAATGATTCCTGCTCTCGAAATGTATTCCAGCATGACAGTATCAAAGATGCAGTGAAGCTTACCAGGAAGACAGACCACATCATTTGTAAGTTTCTTTTGAGTGCATTTATGTGAGATATATTTACAAGAATAGGCTTACATAATATGAGGAATTTTTTTAAGAGGAAGAGGAGGAAGAGTAGGACAATCTAATTGGACAGTTTATTGGTAATAGGTTGTGTATAGACCAGATCAAATTGGAAATATTCTATGCTTACTGTTTTGTTGAGGAAGCTCCAAGTTCCAGGTGTCGGAACAGAGCAACTGTTGAAGTCCATGGCTAATCATGTTTAGCCTGGCACTGTGCCATACAGCTGTATAGTGGATCTCCTCTAAGCTTCTTCCATTAACTTCTGAGCTGCTTTCTACTGATATACTTGACTTATTGACCATAGCAAGGCTGAGGCTTGAGGAGGTGCTTGTCTGGAAGTAGTTATGAATTGTTTAATATCATTGTTCCTCAATTTATATGGTTTCTGTGTTTCTAGTATTCTAATTGATAACAATCTGTTGTACCAAAAAAGTCTTTAGCCATGCTCTATACCAAGATCTTATACTTGTAGTTACTTTGTGATTGCTATGTTTATATTAATGCTTTTGTATTTTTTTTCCAGTTTACATGGAATCACACAGTGTACTGAAGAGTTATGAAATTTTGGAAGAAGCAGTCAAGATTATGAGTGCCAAGTGTGACACACTGCTGGGAGAAATTGAGAAACACTTGGAGACACCAATGGAGACGTAACTAGGAGTGTGCATGAATGATGGAGCATTTTACTGCTACTTCATTCACTGCATTTACTTTCATATTATATTAGTGTAATTAACAAATTAAATCTTATGTAAAACTGATGCTTTTCCTTTATCCTAAATTTGAGAATGATTCCATGGAAGGTGCTTGGAATGGTGATGGATTTGTAGATTGCCTCACTGCCTCAGTGCTTCTAGGGGATCAGGAGGCTGCTCTTCTATTAAATTCTGCTGCAAGCCTCAGTGGATGCATATCTGAACAGGGTAAGATAAAAAAAAAAGAAAAATAATAAATAAAATTATCTTTGTGTCCTGTTTCTTCATCCTATTATTCTCTCTCTCTCTCTCTCTCTCTCTCTCTCTCTCTCTCTCTCTCTCTCTCTATTCTTATATGCTTTGATGTATGTAATAGGCAATTAAGTACCCCTCTCTCTCTCTCTCTCTCTCTCTCTCTCTTCCCTTCTCTTTCTTACCCCCTTCCTCCACCCCTCTCATATTCACAAACAAAATTTTATAGATACTTGAGAACTATTAAATCGATAGTATAATATTTATCCTATGTGCTGCGAATAATAATAATTAATAATAATACTAATGTTAATAGCACTAACAACGACAGCTTCAACAGTAATGCCAACAGCAAAACCAGGAACGAGAGAGAGAGAGAGAGAGAGAGAGAGAGAGAGACTATTGTACTTTGTCTTTAGTCTTTGTATTTTTGTGGTGAATAAAGTAAAAACCAAATGTGTGTGTGCTGTTGAGTGAATTGTTCAGTCAGACAGTCCGCAAACGAGGAACAAACGTGAGAGCATTGTTTTATTACACTAGTCAGATGAGTGAGTGAGCTGATTTTGGACTTGAAAGGGAAAACACTACACACTCGCACAATGGACATGGCTTAAGCTGGGGATCCGACTAATGACCTTCACTAAACCATGCTGGTAACGCTTCAAAAGTGTGGCAGACAATGGTACATGATCCAGTCACTTTATAGGACAACAGAAAAAAAAAAAAACAACGCAAGATTCCAGTCCCCCAAAAAGCCAAACGGATTATTTAAAATTCAAGAAGTATCTTGGAACTCCTGCTTATATAACTGAGATGAACTAAGCACAAGAGTAGCTTGGGAGGTTATTGTACCGTCTGGCTGTTTTCTGTTTAGCCTTCTTGCAGTAGGCGTTAATAATTGTATAAAGAATCTTCGATATTTGCCAAAATACATTAACTATTTATTTACTCGTATATCAGAGACGAACGTAGCACCAGAGTAGCTTAGCAGGTTACTGTGATGTCAGGCTCTTTTCTATTTAGCTTTCTTGCATTAAGAAACTATTCACAGTGACATTAATACAGTTTTATAAAGAACCTTCTTTATTTCCCATAGTACATGAACTAGTCACTAGCATAATGAAGACGAGAGTACGACTCGAGTAACTTGGACTGTTGTCCCGTCATGCTGTTTTCTCCTTAGCTTTCTTGTATTAATTATTCACAATTCTTAGTGATTACATTATATCACAGTGGATATTGGCCACAGCAAGCACAAAACTTAGGTGTGTGTGTGAAATGTGAAAAAAAAAAAATGACTAGCGATGTTAATTACTAAACTACTTCTGCCATAGCTATTTTTCATTTATTTTGATCGTTTCTTCATAAATTTCAAAGAACACTACATTTATATATTAATGGAGACCCACCACTACCAAACATTTATGATTAAAAATACTATCTAGACATACATACCACTGAGAAATACTTGAAGTAAGAAAATCCGGTTAGAAGACGGCACCATCCTCTCCCAGCAGCTCTGGCCGACTGATGCCCTGTGGTAAGTTAGCAGGTCGGGAGTGCGTGTATGCTTCGAAGCTGAAGTCGAAACCTTGGATACTTTTGCCTTTCTTATGAGGAACAAATAATATCTGTTGTGGATACGAGATTTGTGTTCCTTTTCCCGCTAAGGTGTAAGCGCCATGCATGCTGTGGATAGATGCAGTGGATTCCGACTTTTTATGTAAAATTTATCTTTTGTATGCACTGTATATTATTATTAACCTCGACTTACCTTCTGAACTCTCTCTCTCTCTCTCTCTCTCTCTCTCTCTCTCTCTCTCTCTCTCTGTGTGTGTGTGTGTGTGTGTGTCGATAGGAATGTTAATCAATCAGCTTTGTCACAGTGATCATTACCTAACTCTTCATGTCCTAACCAGCGTCACAGCTTACTTATATGAGCATTCATTGAAACAACACAACGGAAAGGAGTCGATGTTTTATTACGCAAATCTGAAACTGGAAGAGTACAGACACACATTTTCATAAGAAGTTGTTTTATAGTGCCCATGTGAGATCCTATTCGGATAGGCTATCCTTTACATCTTTGTGGAACGTATCACACTCGCAGCAACATAATTGTCCAACACTGCATTTGTTAGGTGAAGCACCCACATAGACTTAAAAAGAACACTTGTTTAAGGAACGACCGGGTCAGATTCTGGGATGTCCAAAGCAGATCTGATGGGCACTTAACTTTGTGATGTTAGGAACTGGTCATATACTCACAGATGCGACTGTTCTCTCTACATAGAACACTCAGACAGACAATAAAAATAAAAAAGAGTTATTGTCCGGGTTGCACGATACGAAATAATAATAATAATAATAATAATAATAATAATAATAATAATAATAATAATAATAATCATATTATTGTCTTAAAGAGAATGAATGAGAGGGCTGGCAGTGGACCAGGCAAATGCTTCAAACATAAATCCTAAATATTCCTTTTGAACGAAATGCGAGCACTCGAGGATGATAAATGGATGAAAAGAAAGAAAAGAACAGAAAAACAACTTAGTCATCAGTAAGAGGTGGCAGAGCCTGGCCGCCCCCCCATCAGCGAGGATGAGTCAGGTAGGTGGTGAGGACGAACACGAACCAAGTCTCAGTGATGTGGAAACCGTGAGTATTTTTCTGGTCCAGTTCAGCGTGAGGGTCGCCACGCGGGCACGGCGATCAGGGGGATGCTTTAGCGTGCACCGCGGCTCGGACACGCCGGAGAGGGAAGTGTTTTAGCTCAGGAGCCAGAGTTCACTGGTGCAACCTCAGCGGAACTGGAGTGTGAAGATATTCTGTTAACCTTAGAAATATTTGTACAATCTGTGGAAGTTTTCAACCTCCATATAAATGAAGCGAAGCCACTTCTTCCTTAACAGGTTAATTCAGTGATTCTTTATGTCAATAAGATGAAAATAAATGAAATTATATTGTCCACGAGGTGCTGGCCTGAGCCCGCGCACACGCACGACCACCTCTCCTCGCCCACGTCAAGGTCAGCGATCCAATCGTCGGCTTGACGCACACGCCAATGAACCAATGTTTGTGTCTCGTCATTAGGTAGTACTGGAATCTTAATGTACACGTGTTCACACAGCCAATACATTCATCGTTACTTTTTTGTGCATTATATCCATGTACTTCTTGTCACGTAATTTCAAACCGGTACTTGACTCTCTCCGAATACATCCAACGTTCGGCTGTGGCCAGGGGACACCTCACGGCCCGCGGGGTCTGTGCTGCTGTGCTGAGGTCAACGAAGCAATTATTTAGTCTTACAGTTAGTAATCAATAGGTTGGTTGGCAGGATCGGCTAGGTGTGTGGTAAATATTAGGATAAGTTCTAAGGCAATGTACATCAATCACAGCACACTTCTGCTAAGTCGAAAAGGAAAGAAGGTCCATGTTAAACTCTTATATTAGCAAGCTAATTCATTAAAATGCTAAACAAATCCTTCCAAATCTATTATTTAGGAACATTATCTTTGGAAGAATTCAGGAGAGCTATATATTAGTTTGCCCTTGAGAGCAGCAACAGCAGCAGCAGCGATCCTCTGGGTCGCGGGGGCCGCAGACCCACCGCCGATAAACACGGCCAGACTCCCCGCGGAGGGCACAGGGCAGGCAGGCAGGCGGGCGGGCGGGCGGGCAGGGCGCGACCAGCACTGTCTTGTAGGTCTGTAACTTATGTGATGATCTGTATTTTACTTTCAGCGCAACGCTAGTCTTCACATCACAAGTGGCCGGCCCGGGGATCATGACCCAGGTGAATCTGATGGCTTGACTTGACTTGCCACACGGGGTGGCCAGCATATGTAGGGGAAAACTAGCTTCATTTTGATTAGCAAATGCAGCTTTATGTCTTGGACATTAAAGGAAATACATACATACATCAACTGTACAGTATTAGATGCATAAGGAGACCACAAAGACCTCCCCCTTGTCTAAAGTTACAGTAAACACACAAGCAGCTACCAGGCTGGAATATGTTAAAACGGTCCAAAGCGGCACACATCACCTCACCACTTCAACGATTGGCACAAAATAAATATCACAGAATACAAACATAAAATCGAAGTTTGAATAGGTATCCTGAAGCCTATTTCTGATACTGGGGACTATGTGAGCATTGTTGAACAGGTCAGGCTATACGCTAGGGCGGCAGCTCCTTGTGGTGGACACTGGGCGCGGGGCGCGGGGCGAGGGGCAGTTCGAAGCAATAGTTGAACCTCACGGCTCAGGGACAGGAAATCGAAATGATAATCTTGTTTTGTATGAGGGTTGTGAACCAACTTGCAGGTAAACATAAGGTTCCTCACCACCATTCTGAAGCTCTCTTCAGATGCTACGACTCGTGATTGCAAACCATCTTAAATTACAGCAGCTCCATCGGCTCTTAAAGCTCTTGGATAAAGCTGCATATTTCTTTAGTAAAGCATATATTCTGCAGTTCCTGTAGGTACCTTTCGTGTGACAAGTGTCAACAAATTGACGTAACTTGAAAAGCAAAAACACAATAATGACTAGCTTATGTTTAACTTGATTAATCAAATCAATGTACATTATATTCTATCTACAGGCTCAAGTAGCAAACAATGTTGATTATTTATGGAGTTGGGGTTGTGTACATACATTATTGTGGTGTAATGAACTATATAATGTATAAATATCTAAACAATATGAAAAACGTAAATGGAATAAATATAAATTGTTTTCTGAAAAGTAATACTAGTGTAAATAAAATTCCGTGATGAAAACAAAGTTCACTTATAATCAAAGTTACAATGCACAGGGGCAAAATACTAGACGGGCTGAAAGAACTTATATGACAAGTTCAACATTTGTTTGGTCTAAATTTATGTAACGAATATCAACATGCGTTAACTGTGACAAACAACTGTGTACCGGTCCGTCCTCCTGCTCGCCCCGCGTAACAACTGGCTAAGTGAAGGATTGGGGTAACTATGGAATCTAGGGAGCTTGTATCTTCCAGAACAGCCCTGTGTCTGACACTGGGGTGGGGCGCAGGATTTGCCAGCCTGGGTAGGCTGTGTGGCCCTTACTGTACTCGTTTCCTTGTCCATATTTACACCCAGCAACTGCTTTTCAGCTTTGGTGGACAGCATTGTGCTTTTTTTTTTTTCAGACACAAAACACATCAGGCTGCTCCTTGCTGCGGGGCCTTGGCGCGGCCGTCGCTCCACTGTGTTCCGTAGCACTCGCATCACTAGCCACTGCCGGCGTGACAGATCTATTCTCTACTAGACCTAAGATGGCACACGAGAGGCTGAACACTGTTCTGGCAACAGTGGGCAGCAGAAGCAGGAGCAGCGGCTGGCTTCCCTCTACGGTACATGACACACAAATAAACAGCACAGACAGCCAGGAGTGGCAGAAACACTATATTGATATGACTGGGCAGGGCTGCTCGGGCAGACTCCTTCACTCCGCACGGCTGCTGTTCACTAGTTCATGGATACAGCGAGTATTTCAAAAGCTTAATGAATATTAACGACAAGGATTAATTCTTTTTAAGACGAACAAAGTTTCTTACAAGTAACACATTGTGTCAATATTTCCACACACAACGGTGCAACACTACATCAGTTACGCTTCGCAGCATAACCAAGTTTGTATTATATTCACCTTAAGTTTATCGCACCTTGAGACAGAGTGCTGCAGTGCCTCGGGCGGCGGTGGTGCTGTGCCCACACCATGGGCCGGGGGTCGCCAGCACCCCCTCGCTACACCCGCTGGACGCGACACCAACACACCGGCGTGTGCGTGTGTGTTGCACTACACCACTGGGCCACTGAGGCGCAGACTGTGTGCTGCCGGTGGTGAAGCACCTCTGCTCGGCCTCCATAGGAACACTGGCTAGTGGCTGCCTCGGGGAGGGGAGGTGTAGCGACACTGGAACAGAGCTGACACCTCTGCTCGGCACTTTTTCCAGGAACCTCATTAAGGATGCATACGTATTTATCAGAATATGCATTTGTTCATGTATATATGCATTCATATATGTATATATGTATACAAACATATACATTATACATACATGCATTATTTACATATGTATTTGTAAATGGATAAAGTTACTGAATGGTCATCTATTCTATTTTCCAGGAACTTAGAATTGGCTGTTGGTGGCGGGAGGCGGAGTGAGCCGGGCCACGCGAGGAGGCACACCTCTGCACGCCAACGCAGTGTGCGAGACTTGACGTTTTATCCACAGGAACTCGGGGTTTCATCTTTCATTCTTTTCTATTCTTGCAGTTAACCAATTACGAATATTGCTACGGATTATGATATCTCCAAGAAGAACACAATCTGCGTACATTTTCGGCCTGACATGTTTTCTTTCTTCTGTCCTCTGGGTTGTTATTCTCATCATCATTATATCAACCAGCTTCAATGGTTGGTTAGCGCAGTGTTCGATCAGCGGGCAAATGAGCAGTTCTGGACTCAGGTCAGTCTGCAGTGCTCTTTTCTGAATCATTTACTTTTCTCCTTCATTGTGATCATCTGGGAAGGTCGCTCGCCACAGTGGGCAGAGCGGACCTGTCTCCTCGCTATGTACAGTACAGTCCTGGACACCTTCCCGGCGCTCCTTGGCCGTCACAGCTTCCCACACTGTTGCCAAACGTGTTGAGCAGCCTGTAATTCATGTGGCGCCGGGGGTGACCTTGGCGGGAGATTTACTGACTCTGGTATTGCAATGGAGAGGCATCAACACTCATAGATGCCGGTGATGGGGATCAACGCTGACGGGGGCGCCTAGTTGAGGCTCTGGTTGAGGCTCGGATGGGTGGGGGGAGGCGGCGGAGGAGCGGTGGGGCTGGTCTTAGCCATCATGCGGACGGTGTTTTTGAGCGCCTGACGCTTGTTGCAGAACCAGATCCTGACCACCTCCCGCTCGTAGCCCAGCTGCTCTGCCAAAGCCGTGATTTCGGCGCCTGAAGAAAGAAGCGGTTTAGTTCACGTGTCGAGAATTTCAGCATTATCCATTACAACACAGCACACTTGGATGCTTTAGTTTATAATATGAATTAACAACACCTACAAAGATAGTAACTGCTCATTACTCAAATGGAAAGTAAAAATTCAAGAAATTAATTTTAGGACAGAGAAAATGCATTCATTCAAGCTTTGTAAAATTCAAGAAATTAATTTTAGGACAGAGAAAATGCATTCATTCAAGCTTTGTAAAAAAAAAAAAATAATGTTGAAGTGTTCCTTAACAGCAAGCATCCGCCATCAGTCTACACCTTTAACGTTATGATGGTAAAACTGTTTTGGAAGGAGGTGTGTGAAGAGCTGTACCTGCACTTTATTAACGTAAAATATGTACCTAAATATGTTGCTAGATTTCGTTGAGCTTTTGAATTTAACACTGCATCTTGTTTCTTTTTCATATGTCTGTTCTTTTATTTCAAAGATGCACAAAATGCATTCTCAAGGTCATTGTTTCAGAATACATAGCTGACACCTACTTATCTATTAGTTATACATAACCATGAACAAAAAAGCATCTAATTTATGTACGGTATTTTCCATATTCAATGTATTTTCAAGATTACTTTATGGCGAATGAGCTCGTGTAATAGAAAATACAAAAGTAGTTGTATAGTGAAACAATCTCTCTCTCTCTCTCTCTCTCTCTCTCTCTCTCTCTCTCTCTCTCATTACCTGATGGGTGCGTGTTCCTCTCGAAGTGGGAGTTGAGCACCTCGAGGGCCTGCGGGGTGAAGCTGGTGCGTCGCTTCCTCTTCTTGGTGGGCTCGTTCCCCATGAACTCCGTCAAGGTGTGCTGGCCATTCTTGTACCTATAAGGGGAGGGGGGAGGCAGCGCTCAGTGGACGGGCGGGTGAAGATATATCAGCAGGATTTTAAACATGTAGGGAATCGCAGAGACTCATGGAAGTAAACTGTAGCTCAAGGGATTTTAATACGACTTGCTGAAGGTCCTTTAGATGGATTAAGGAGAATCATCACAATATCAAGTGTGGGTGGAAAGGCAATTCGGTAATTCTGTGGCAGCCGCTGCAACTTGAGGGAATCTGGGAGACTTCTCAAATAGTAAATGACGTTCATAAGTATAGGAAGGCTTGTGCTTTTTCTTTTTCCTTTTTTAATAAATGTTTATGGACACTTAGATGTTATTTAGATAATGTGATAGAGTGACATGCTCTGCAAACTATCTGACACAGTACAACAAATGAGGTTTGGAAAAATAATGATATGAAAAAAAAAAATAATAAGAATAAAACAGATGCTCGGCTGGCGTCCGTCCGGCGGCACTTGGACATGATTGCTGTTGATATTGGGACACATTAGAATAAAACAACAATAAGAAATGTGTTCTGGCATAAGCAGCACCTTGGGGTCTCAGTGTCAAGTGACGGCCTTTCGCAACCAGCCGAGCCTCCGCACTTAGCATTCCCACACTCCCCGCCCCGCCCGTCCCGCCCCGCCCCGCCTGCAAGCCACCCAGACCAGCCGGATCTTAGCTGTCTTATGCGTCTCGCTGTCACTGTTTCAAAAGTTTAGGTTTCGAGGATGACTGTCGTGCGGCGCGACTCCCGAGTATGGGTGCGCGGGCCGAGCTCCACTCCGGTGCTGTGCCAGATGCGCGTAATTCACCGTAGCTACGAAATTATTAGCGAGTTCTCCTTCTGGTGATCTGATTTTCTTCTCATTTTCTTGATTCTCAGCCTCAGTACTGTCCAGCACCTACTTAGGGGAGCCTCCTGCACACACGAGCCTCTGCAAGACCCAACTTGCAAGAGTGAAGCAACAAAACAATACTGTGGAGGAAAATACAAACCTCTGAGCAAAAACACCTCGCTGTGCTGACGCGGTTCTGGTCACGCTCATCTATGTAGAGGGACAACTCGCTATATTTCTCGCAGTTCAAGGATCTCGCACCACACCGGCGCTCGAGACTCTGTGGTCATGGCGAGAGCGGGAAGTCCATTGTGTTTGCCTCATTTAACATGCGTGGCCCGAAATGTTCTCGTCTTCTTTTCTATTTTTTTTTTTTTTATTTTTATTATGCCATCATGTGATCTTCAAAATTAAGTCGAATTATTTAATGACAATGAAAATTTGGTGACTGCAGTAAAACAAATGCAACACGGATTTTGAGAACAAAAAAATAGTATGGCAAACAAATTATGAATACAGTCCCAAGCGTGCAACAAATAAAGAAATCCGACAGCTTTCCTAAACCTCGCAGCGGTTCTTCCGCAGCCCAGCGCCAGGCCAGCGCCGCTATTTCCACCGCGTGACCGGGATCCCGCCGAGACGTCCACCTCCAGCGCTGGTTCCCCGTGAGATTCTAGAGCATATCCAAGAGCAAAAAACTCATTCTTTTGCCTGTGAATGATAATGATCATATGTGCTTTAGAATGTCACGGCACACAAGGGGACAGCGAGCGGGAGGCTTACCTGAGGCTCCTAATGGCAAGGTCTCGCCATCCTAACTAGGCCGGGAGGTGATAAATAATTGGTATGTAATGAATTCATGGTGATTTAGTTTTCATTCCATGTTGAGAACGTAATTGGACAATCGATATCTAGTTCTGGTTTGCGTGGACTTGATGGAGGCGGCGAGATAGAGCACCGGAAGGAGCCAGCGACGCGTCTTACCGTGACCCGTGACGACGAGGACAAATACAGCAAATACTTAGCCGCGCATCCGGAGACGCATGTCATGTGGGGAGGAACAATTGCATGTCCTTCTTTTCTCAGTGCGGGAGGCCGACAGTCAATGCCACCAGTGTGTGTGACCGCGATCCCTCGGTGCTGGGCTTAGAGTGACACCCTCCCTGCCCTCCCCAGGCGTCATGTGCACCCCCTTGGGCGCAGCTCAAGCCTCCCTGAGGATCGTATAGCGTAACCAGAGTGGCGAGTGGTTTACCTGTCCTCCGCTTCCTGCATCCATCGCTCTAGAACTGGCTTGATCTTTTGAGCACTTTTTGGAGTGATGTCTAGTTTTTCAAACCTAAAACGAGAAAATAGAGCTCGTCAATTGCTTAGTATGGCTTCGTTATCTTTATTTTTTGTTTGTTGTTTTTTTTTGCTGCTATTCTAACTTAGAAAAGAGCTTGGTGACAGAGCACCACATACTCTACTGGTCACAATCTACAAGAATTTTTTTTTGGTTAGTTGCAGTTATGCATGTGGGCTATATGAGCAACGGAGGGTGAAGCATTATTGTCACGTGAAAGGGTCTTGCATACACGGTAGCGTAATAAGACCACCACCCATTAGTAGCCCAAGTCTTATGTAAGGCTTTGCCAATGTTGACGTGAGGACGTATAAGGCTTCCCAGCTCGCCACCCTAGTCAAAGCTCCCTCAGCTTGGAATTCTCCGGATTTTTGTGTCGTTTAACATCTTTTGGTCAGGTCTTCAGTATTAGGGCATTATGACTTGCACATCAACACCGAAGAGGAACATGCGACCATCGGTTTGGTTGAGGAACGAAAGACAGGACATCAGAAAGAGTAATGTTAGTAATATGAGTTTTAGCATGTTAATATTGGAGACACATGAACAACATATAAAATTCAAATCCAAACCAGAAGCAAATATTGAATTTAGTGGAGTCCCAGTGACTAGGGTAGCAAGAGCTGCACCCTCCGCACCAAAACACACAATGGTTTGATTATCAGCTACTTGCAACATTCAACAACAACAGGCTGGTATGCAACAAGACCTGGCATGAAAAGTGGAGTCTTGGCGGGACCTTAACAGTCCGCATCATGATACAAAATTAATTACCATCCTTGATCACAACGATCAGCCTAATGAATTGAACAGACTAGCAACATTGGTGACCCAATGTGGTGACGGCAAGTGAGATTTGGCTGAATGAAATAATTATCGGGTCGTGGCAATTCTGTTCGGTCTGTCAGTAAACTCATTATCATTTTCTTGTGTGTTTCGGTTAGACATTTAAAATCTGAGCCCAGGAAAGATTCCTAAAGGACGGAACACATGCATGAACGAAGTTGTTTATAAAAATACAGTTCAACAGTTCAAAGGCTACTGTAGGAGCATAAGAAAACTTCATTTTTCAGAGGGGACAAACTACCATAAGTAATATGTACAGGAAAAAAGGAGCATACAAGTAAGCATAACAACTACACTAAATAAAATATCAAGATATGGTGAGCCACCGTGTGAACAGTTACATTAATAAATATCAAAAAATGCAAGAATAAAAAAAAAAAAACATAGTAATATCATGAATGGAAAAAACATGAAAAATACACTAAAAATCAACATATATCAAAGCCAGAAAAAAAAAAAAGATTGAACAAAGAAAATACACTTGAATCTTTACACTACAACATCACATGCGACACGAGAGATGAAGAAGACTCATCCAGAGGACAGAAGAAGAGCCTCCTGCCTTGCTGGTGCCTGGGGAAGGCGCAGCAGGGGGAGGGAGGCTCGAGAGAGAGAGAGAGAGAGAGAGAGAGAGAGAGAGAGAGAGAGAGAGAGAGAGAGAGAGAGAGAGAGAGAGAGAGAGAGAGAGAAATGATGGGAAGGAGGAAAAGGGTACCTACCTGCAGATGGCGGACTGGGAGTAGGCGGGCCCCTCGGTGATGCTCAGAGCCTGCCCCACCTGAGTCTGGGTCAGGCCCATAGACAGTCTGCGGATCTTAAAGGCCTTGGCGAACTCCTTGATCTCGTCCAGATTGACACCGTCCACCAGGTTGCCCGTCGACTGGCTGATGGTGGGCTGGTCTGTGGGTGAGCGAGGGGGCCTGTTAACGCCACAGCCAGCGTGGGGCAGCAGGACTAATGGGAGAGAGAAACGAAACATAGATCACCGGAACACATACAAACAAACACACACACACACACACACACACACACACACACACACACACACACACACACACACACACACACACACACACACACACACAAACACACACACACACAAACACACACACACACACACTTAGCCAAGCCACGTTAGGTAAACAGACACAAACACACAAACACACACACACACACACACACACACACACACACACACACACACACACACACACACACACACACACACACATCCACAAAATATATATTTAAAAGAAGAAAACGTAAATAAAATGAAAATATAGATAAAATTATGGAAATAGTGAAATTATAGAGAAAATTATATATGCTGGATGGGGCACAGCGAGGAAACACGAATAAAAATAATGATAGTAATAATAATAATAATAATAATAATAATAATAATAATAATAATAATAATAATAATAATAATAATAATAAAATAATAATAATAATAATAATAACAGTCTTCATTTACCAAACTATGAAGGGTGAAGTGGAGTAAAGGAGAGAAGGAGGGAATAAATGAATCAATAAATAAAATAATGAAGGAATGAATGAAGGAAGGAAGGAAGAGAGACATGGCCACTACTCACTGTGGTTGTCGAGGAAGTCTGGAGAGTAACGGGCGGAGGGCGGCGGGGGCGGGGCGGGATAGTGGCCGCCCAATCTGCCGCCCAAACCTCCGACAGGATCCGCTGAAACAGAAAAAAAAAAGGAGTTACACACACACACACACACACACACACACACACACACACACACACACACAGAGTAAGGTATTTTTCTTATAATTTTATCTTTACATACTTTATAAGCGTTATCTTCGCCTTATGTAATGAATAGTAGCAACTTCGTCTTATTTCTGTTTTATCTATTCATTTATCATTTTTCTTTCGATACAGAGCTTTCTACGTATAGACCCCACTGACTTATTGTACCTTCACTTTTGTTCTGTTTTCTTATGAGCTTTACTGACAAACTGCAGTAGATGAGGCGACTGTAGGTAAATGTTATGGTCAAGGCTTCACGTTTCTGATATCCCGTCGACTTCCATTTGGAATTACATGCAACATCAATTACTTTTGAGCTCACTGTCTGCAAAATGTAAGTAAGTGAGAACGAAAACATGTGAGGGATTTCCCAGATCTTCATATCAAAGTTTAATCTTTGTAATTGCCAGTAATATTTCCAATTTCCTTTCCAGAATGTATGAGACAATATTATTTTCTTTTCGAGCTCAGATTTATAAATTTCAAAGATGGTTTGATAACGAGAAAGTGGTTGGGGGGGAGGGGGTTCTCTAGAATCATCTCGTTAGAACCCAACCTTTTCTGATTGCCAGTAATGCTTAGCTCAATGAAAAATTCGATTTTCCCCCGCATGTGCTGCCCTTAGGGTCTGTCCTTGCATTGGTTTTGTTTACGCGGATTAAGCCACGGGCGTTCCGGGTCACAGCGTTAGCCTTCCATCGACGGGGGCGCCGCTATCTGCCTGCCTGGCTGCCGCGTGCTCCTTCCTTTGCTGCTCGAGTCTATTTTATCAGAAGGAAGATTTCTGGGCAACGCGACGGAATGGAAAGGGAGAGGACAAAAGGGTGGAACAGGAGGGGAGAGGACAACAGAATGGAAGAGAAGGGGAGAGGAAAAGGCGATGAAAAGGAGGGGCGAGGACAACAGAATGGAAGAGGAGGGAAGAGGGAAAGGCGATGAAACAAGAGGGAAGAGGAGAAGGCGATGAAACAGAAGAGAAGAAGAGAAGGCAATGAAACGGGAGGGAAGAGGAGAATGCGATGAAACAGGAGGGGAGAGGAGAAGGCGATGAAACCGTGGGGAGAGGAAGCGGTGAAACATGAGAGAAGAGGAGGCGATGAAACAGGAAGGAACAAGAGACGGTGATGAAAGAGGAGAGGAGAGGAGAAGACGATGAAACAGGAGAGGAGAGAGGAGAAGGCGATGAAACAGGAGAGGAGAGGACAAAACGATGAAACAGAAGAGACGACGACAACATGACAGAACAGAAGACAACACGACAGAAAAAAAAAAAAAAAAGAACGGCGGCATTTTGAAATACCACGAAACAGGAGGAGAACACGCCAGGACACGGAACAGAACAGGTAACATCGAGGAAAGCACCACACGAGGAGGAGGAGGAGGAGGGGGGGGGGCGTGTGGCGGGACCCAAGCTGCCCACATCTTGGAATAATAATAAAAAAAAAAAAAAGAAAAAGTAACGTTGGAAATGGCGCGCGGTAACTCAACAATAAGCTGGATTATAAAATCTAAGCATCTCGTTTGTATAATTCAGAGGGGGAGGAGGAAGGGGGAACAACCTCACCTGCAATAGGGAGGAGGAAGGAGAGAAGTGGGGGAGGAACCAACTAACTTGCAATATGGGGAGGGGAGGAAGGTGGGGCGAAGTCACCTGTGAAGGGAAGGGCGAGGGGGAGAATGAAGGGAAGTTCATTCCTCTAACTGGAAAAGGAGGAAGGGAAAGGGAACTAAACTGCAGCAGGTGGAGGGTGAAGGAGCCTGGTTAGTTTACAGGCATGAGGAGGAAGAGGAGGAGGAGATCAAAGGAATACAAACAAAGAACAAACAATAATAGATTTGTTAGTCCTTACAAGACTTTTTAAATTATGAAACATCAGATGATAAAGTTGAAGGAGGAAGAAAAGGAGGAGGAGGAGGAGGAGGAGGAGGAGGAGGAGGAGGAGGAGGAGGAGAGCAAGTGACTCACCAGTGACGGGCGAGGAAAGTGGCAGTGGCAACTTGGGTTTGGAGTCGTTGGCCAAAGTGTTGTTGTTGTTATTATTATTACTACTGTTGTTGTTGTTGTTGTTGTGGATTTGGTGAGCGTGGAACAGGGAGGGCGGAAGGCCGGCGAGACCCAGGAGGGGATGAGGGGCGGCCCCGGTAGAGGACGAGGACGAGGACGAGGAGGAGTTGGGAGCGGAGGTGGTGGGCAGCGGAGAGGTGTTGGTGGAACCTGAGGAGAGAAAAGAGAACCATGAACCTCGTCACGTCAACGTTATGGCAACAACAAGACACACGAGGAAGGAAGGGAAGTTTATGAAGTTTGTGATGTATATCCCCGTTAGAACAGAAGCAATAATGATAATAACCTAGGAAGTGGAGCTGTTACATTACTATTATAACAAAACAACAAGTCTGGAAAAAAAAAGGAAGAGGAAGAAAAACGATTTAATTCATCACGTTTCTGCTGTGACAACCACAACAATAATAACAAACAACCTGAGCAAAAAAAGAGAAATCATAAAAAATCGCTGCAAAACACTAATGAAAATAAAACAGCAATAAGAAACATAAGTCAAGATTCCTAATCCAAACGACCCTCAGTGACACGACCACCTCCCTTTCCTGTGCTTTCTAGACCGCAAACAAACACAGATCATCCATCCTCATTACTCCTCTCTCTCTCTCTCTCTCTCTCTTTCTTGCTTGCTCCCTTCCATTCACTCACTCACTTCCCTTCACCGCCACTGACTGACCTTCCCCTTAACACGCGCGCCGCTCACACCCGCTCTCCTGAAGCTGTTTAATGAGGCAAATAAAGATGAGAGGCTTGACCTGGTTATTGCAGAACGTACCGGGAGAGAAAAGATGAAAAAAAAAAATTAATGCGAGAGAGAGAGAGAGAGAGAGAGAGAGAGAGAGAGAGAGAGAGAGAGAGGAGAGAGAGAGAGAGAGAGAGAGAGAGAGAGAGGAGAGAGAGAGAGAGAGAGAGAGAGAGAGAGTAGAGTAGAGTTTGCAGTGAAGTCTGATTATGTATTGACAAGCCTCGGCTGTTCTATCTCTTGTTTTACTTTGTCTCTGGGAATACGCGAGTCAGGGCCCGGAATATGATAATGCGAGTACCAGGGAGCGAGGGTTTAAGAAGGTAATGGATGAGTGTATTTGTGATATTTGTGCAGCTGTCGTGGAAATGAGACAACTTACTGCTTACTTGTGCATAATTTTGAGGATTAGAGTCAGACAGAGAGAGAGAGAGAGAGAGAGAGAGAGAGAGAGAGAGAGAGAGAGAGAGAGAGAGAGAGAGAGAGAGCATTTCTAGTCCAGCCGGCACAAAACACGGGCGGCGGAAGGTAAGTACACAATGTTTCCCGCCGCAACTGAGGTTTGTTTCCTGACCCACGTGTTGGCTCAGTGTCAGTCATGTGCCTCCTCCATCACCTGCCGCCCCTCCAGTGCCACACTCCTCCCCTACCTCTCTTCCCCTTCTTTTTCCTTTCCTGTTTTCTTACTTCAGTCACTCTTCCTCTTTACTCCTCATTCTTCTACTTCTCATCCCTTTTATCTTGTTACTCTTTCTCCTCTTACTCTTCCTCCTCCTCCGTTTTCCTTTTCTCTTTTCATATTTCAGGGCCAGATTCCTTCCTTCCTTCCTTCCTTCTCCTCCTTATTCCTTTCGTTTTCTCTTACTCATTGGCTATGTTCTTTCCCTACTCTTCCGCCTTCCTTTTCCTTTTCTTCTTTTTCTTCTCCAGGGACACACTTCTTTGTCTTCCTCTTCCTCCTTTTCCCTTCCCTCTATTCTTACTCCAGAGCCGCATTCCCCCCTTACTCTTCCTTCTCTTCTTTCCCTTTCTTTCATCTCTCTCTACCTGCCTTCCATTCCCTCAGCATCTGCCATTCGCCTTCCTTCCCTCCTTCCCTCCATACTTTCCGTTCAGTCCCCGGGAATGTTACTGGCTACTGTCATAATTGAATATACAGTCATGCGATATTTCGCTTTCAATTGTAATGATAATAGTAATGAAGAAAACCTTTAAATACGATCAGCGAACAATAGCCATGTGAGGTGAAAAAAAAGGTTATCAATTGCTATTATAAATAAATATATGATTACGCGATTTTCACTTTTTAACAATAATGATAATGAAGAAAGCTTTTAATAATATATATATATATATATATATATATATATATATATATATATA
Organism: Scylla paramamosain; assembly: GCF_035594125.1. Lineage (NCBI taxonomy): Eukaryota > Metazoa > Arthropoda > Malacostraca > Decapoda > Portunidae > Scylla > Scylla paramamosain. The sequence goes on from NC_087154.1 coordinate 35,747,862, forward strand.
TATATATATATATATATATATATATATATATATATATATATATATATATATATATATATATATATATATATATATATATATATATATACACATACAGTATATACGTACTATTAATGAACAATAGTTATGCGGCGGGAGGGGGTAAAAAAAAGTTAGCGTGCCAGATTATGTAACTAATACTGCCGACTCGTATTATATCACCAACCAGCGCTAACTTGTGATGCTAATGCTACTACAGCACCTCGCGGGCTTCAGATTTACATACCACCCGCTTGTCAACACTGGTAAAAAAATGGAAAAACTTACTCATTTAACATAAAACAATAATAGGTAAAATATTAATAGTTAGTACGAGAGAATGGTGGAAAAATAATAAAAGGAGAGCTAATGTAGGCATTTGAGAGAGAGAGAGAGAGAGAGAGAGAGAGAGAGAGAGAGAGAGAGAGAGAGAGAGAGAGAGAGAGAGAGAGAGAGAGAGAGAGAGAGAGAGAGAGAGAGAGTTATATTACCCACCCACAAAAAAAAAGAAAAGAAAAGATGGAAAAAAGGCGTAATAAACAGTGCTATAACAAGTATCCCAACAGAAAGCAAGCGCCCACCTGGCTGCTGCGGGTGCGGGCCAGGCTGCTGCAGGTGGTGGAGGGGCACCAGAGGGTTGACCAGCGAGGAGGCGCCCACACCGCCCACCGCGCCCACGCCTCCGGCCTGCCCGAGGGGGATGGTCAGGATGGGCTGCACTGCGATGCCTGTGCCGGACAAAAATGAGGGAAAAAAACTATAAATACATATAACTTGCTTTCATAATCACGTGCATCGAATTACAATCATGTGTATGACACTGGATACCACAATGGTGTTAAATGCAAGGACATTATTACCGGGACGGGGACGGGAGGGGAATGGGGGCGTGGAGGGGGAGGGTTGGCCTGTGGTGGAGGTGGGTAGTGGGGTGCGGGACGATGAGAGGTGTGGGGACCCTACAGGGAGGGGAAGAGGGGAAGAGAAGGAAGCGTTGAGTGAGGGAGGGAAGGGTCAAGGATCACACAAGGCAAGCAAGAAAGTGGCACCGACCCTGCGAGGTGGGCACGAGCAGCTGGGCGCCCTGCACGCCCTGGGTCATGTGCCCGGAGGTGAGCACCATCTGGGGCACGTTAGGGGCGTTGTTGGCCGCCGCGTTGTTGTTGATGCCGCCAGGGGGAGGGGGCGCTGCGGCCGCTGTCGCCGCCGCCGCCGCTGTTGCCGCCGCTGCCGCTGCCGCTGCAGCTGTGAAAAGGCAAGGAATATTTATTATGAGAGATGAAGAGCGACGCCTGAGCCGCCACACTCGCCTGGCAGCGAGACACAAAACTCCCTGACCGCTAATACTCGTAATGCTCTCAAACACGCACTCAGTCCGAGTGCAGGAAACTAATACTGAATATTCAAACTTTTTATTTCCGAAAACTATTAATATCAATCAGAAAATACTGGATGGGCAGTGAATGTTTTAGACGTGAGTGCCACGAGGAGGCCCAGGCGGCCCCGGGGCAGGTCACGTGCTAACCCGCGCGAGGTCAGACAACAGCGGGCTTTTATCAAATTTATTGCTCGTGCCAAGAAGAATGACTCGTGCGGGGGAAACTAATTACCTTACAGTTTACGAGCGTGGCTTCGCTGCATAATATGTTAAGTAGTAATAGTGATTATATACAGGTCTTGGCAGGGAAGGTATTTTACGTGTACTCAGCAGGTAATCAGGACCATAAAAGCGCAATTTGCATCGATTAACCACAGATATTACGATTACCTGTCTCGTTACTCATTATGCGCCGGATTCTTGCTTTGATAACCCGGGCGCGGAGGCTCACCTGGGTGTTGCTGCGCCAGGTGTGGGTGCAGCAGGGAGCCCACGGAGGGGACGCCCAGGCCGCCCTGCAGCCCGGCTAGCGCGGCCATCTGCGTCTGCAGGTTCTGCTGCAGGTTGTGGAAGTTCTGCAGGTTGTGTAGATTGTGGAGGTTGTGGAGGCCGTGGATGGCGTGGTGGAGGCTGGCCAGCCCGGAGCCCGGACTGGAGGCGCCGTGGCCGGGAGCCATGGTGGGGGAGGGCGAGATGGCCGTCGGGGGCGAGGGGGGCGGAGACACCCCACCTGCTGGGGAGAGAAACACAGGTTAGTGCAGCCGAGGGGCGGGACTCATTAGGTGCGGGAAGAATGTGTGCACGCGGCGGCCGAACACAAGGGACAGGAAGGCATTACGGCAAATACTTGTAATGTTGTAATGGCCGTGAAACTGGTTTGTGGCAATAAATTCCTCAAGCACCGCATTCCGAGCCACTTCATTCCACTCACTTAGTACTTCTTTATTGACTCACATCGTGCTCTCTCTCTCTCTCTCTCTCTCTCTCTCTCTCTCTCTCTCTCTCTCTTATCTCTGCCAATTTAGCTTCACTTGGCCATCATGCTCTCACCTCAAGCGCACCTTAACATTCTCCTCCCTCAGTACCATTGCTTGCTTTCTTCCCTACGCCATTCTTCTATTCCTGCTCCCCCCGGCCCTCGTTCCCTCCCTCACTCCGAGAAGGACGCCAAGCCAATTATATACCAGACCATAATGACTGTAATGCTGGTGATTATGATGATAATGATGGTGGTAATGACGGCTGCAGCGACGGTGACAGGTTGGGGTGTGTGTGTGGCGGTCATGTTGCGGGGCGAGGAAGGTAGGTAAAGGTAGGTAGTAGAACACTGGGCTGAGTGAGGGAAGGGAAGGAACAAGACGAGTATGGAATGTAAGGGGGAAGAGAAGGTAATGTTATAGTGGATGTTTGCTGTGGTAGTAGGTAGTGGCTGTGATAAGGAAGGAATGGAAGCAACAAGAGGAATAGGGAATGAAAGGGAGGAGAAGAGAAGGTAAGCTGGGCTAACGAAGACAAGGAACAAATACGAGTAAAGAATTAAAGGGAGAAGAAGAGAAGGTACAAGAATGATGTTATGGTGAGTTTGTGAGGTTGAGGATGGCTATCAAACAAACCGATTCAACATCTACATTCGCCTAACATTGGAGAGGAGGAAAGAGCGGATGAAAAAAAAAAGACTAAATATTTAATACAGGAATAATATAATACTCCTATTTATCACTAAAAGGAAGACAAACAGGTAGTACAGGGGTAAGGAAGGGAAAATAAGGGAATGAAAGGAAAGAGACGAGTGCAAAGGTAGAATGAGATAGATTAGGATTAAGGAAGGGAAGGAAAGGAATCAATAAGGCAGGGAGTGAAAGAGAAGAGTTTAGAGTAATGTAGAGTTAAGGAAGGCAAGGAATAGGATGAATAGATTAGGAAATAAGAGGAAGAAGAGAAGATAAGAGAAGGGAAGAGAAGAGAAGGGCACAAAGTTTCAAGTATTGAGAGGAAGTGAACGAGTAGAAAGCAATAGAAAAGAGAAAAAAAAAATAAAAACAAGTAAATTATAACAAAAGTATAAATCAAGAACGATGAAGAAAAGAAAAGAAAAGCGACTATATACTCGAAGAAGGAAAACTGAGAGCAAGTACCGATGACAACAACAGCAAACATGTGAGAAAAAATAATATAAAGATAGAAACTCCGTGCTTATTTAAAGTGTAAGGGCAGGGAATAAGGGAAGGAAAGGCGAATACATAAATAACAAAGAAAGAGACAAAAGGAAAATAATAATAGTTAATTTTTCGTATTTGTAGGAAGAAAACGAAGGAAGGTCAAGGGAATTTATAGCGAGGAGACAACTGGTTCAACTGTGGAAAAAATAGAAGGAAAAAAAAAAAGAAAAACTTGCTTCACACGGCAGGAAAAAAAGGATGATTGGCAAAACATTACAAAGGCAACACTAAAAATAGCGCAAAGCAACACGAAAATAAATAAAAACAGGTACTTGAGGCATTCGTGTACACACAAACAGGTAAAAAGCAAGAAAAAAAAAAAAAGGGTAAGGGAAAATGGCGCAGATGAGAGGACGAGAAAATGTGAAACTAGGAATTGAGGAGGACGAAAGAAAAAGGAACGTATGGTGAATTAAAGATATGATGACCTGCCGCTCTTCTCGCCCTAAAAAGACAAAGAAAACGAAACGAAAAGAAAACATATTTAAGGTGAGAAAAATTAGTACGCACTGGGAAGGAGGGAAGGAAGAAAGAAAGAAAGGAAGGAAGGAAGGAATGAAGGAGGAAAGGAGACATGAGCTGATAAATAATGCAAGAGAGAGAGAGAGAGAGAGAGAGAGAGAGAGAGAGAGAGAGAGAGAGAGAGAGAGAGAGAGAGAGAGAGAGAGAGAAAAGGGGTTTACAACAGTTCTCAGACCTATTATGAGAATTCAGGATCCTTTACCAGAGAGAGAGAGAGAGAGAGAGAGAGAGAGAGAGAGAGAGAGAGAGAGAGAGAGAGAGAGAGAGAGGACACGTTAGCTTGACCCATACAGCGAGTCCATCAGATAAACCCCATTCATTTCTCAGGAAGAACCGACCGACCGGGGTACAGACAGACTGGCCTTGCTGGGACGATCTGGGCTGGGCGAGGAACGAGGCAGGAGGAACGAGACACGAGGAACAAGACGTCGCAACGCCACAAGCTGTCCATGCCAACGAGGAGGAGCTAACGCAACGAATATCCAAAGAAAGGCATCTCGTTTTCACTTAATATATACTGACGGTGAAGTTAAGATCGCTATAACGCCTCAGTGTATCACTAGACTGCGTGGGAGAGGACAAAATGGTCGTACACTGCTTCATTTGGGGACTATCATTCATCTTTTCCTTCATTTTTGTGACTAGTAAGGCATTGTAAAGGAGGATAACAAGAATAACAACCGCAAAAAGCTTGAATCAAACAAAACATACAAACTTCGGTGGATCGTGTAATCTCCCCGAACCTTCAGTGAAAGACAACAACTCTTAGTGGGACAAGAGAAGGGAAAACAGTGACCACAAAAAAAAAAAAAAAAAAAAAACTAGAATCTAATAAACATACAAACTTAAGGACATCGTGAAAACTCCCTGAACCTTCAATGAAAGATCACAACTCTCCCTTCCTTCCTTTCTTCCTTCCTAAGTGGGCCAATAGAAGGGAAAACAGTGACCGCAAAAAAGGCATGAATCTAATCAATACACAAAATGAAGAGCATCGCGTGTCCTTCCCGCTATGCTGCGTCGCGCTGAGCTGTGCTGTGCTGTGCCGGGGAAGAGTTCATCAGTATTTGCCTTGTGTGTCAAACGCGATTTATCTTCCTGGGCAAAAACACTCCGAGCCGGGAATTCCTGTTGATCCCGAAGCCTTCCTCGTCCACCACCGCGCTAAAGGCCTCTCGGCTCTCCCTCCTTCATAATGTGTTGACCAGTGAGGTGTTTATGTGGCGACAGGCGATTGTGTCTCTCTCCCTCTCGCCTTCTCTCTCCCTCTCCCTCTCTCTTCAGTAATACGCTTTGCCCCCAATACCTCCGCCACTCACTTCCTGGTCAACACTCGGCCGCCACCCACACGGCACAAGCAGAATCAATAGTTTGTATATATATTATTCAGTGATATGCATGTTTCTAAAGGGCCACGATCGTGTGTGCGTGGATATGTTTGCCCTCTCTTCTCTTCTGTCTCTTTGTTATCTCCACCGCGTGTGTTATCTTAAGGTGTGTGTACGTGCGTGTGTGTAATGAGGGTTGTGATGCGTGGTAATGCATGAGTTAATGTAGAGGATTTCAGAGCTAAATCTTGTGTTTCCATTCGTCTTCTCTGTTATTTTAGCATCATAAGTTCCTGTTGTATTTTTTCCCCTATAATCTTGCCTTTGATACATGCACCAGTAGTATTAGCCGCTAAAAGCTTGTATTTCTCTTCCCTTCCGATGCTTTACTATAATCGCGCACTCCATTTTTTTCCTTAAGTTACAATCGTGCATTTCCTGTGTACACATCAGTAACACTAACCACGTACAACATTTCACGATCTAGAACAAGCACTTCCATTCCTTTTCTTTGATCATTTACTACCAACACGATCTCCAGATACGAATATTATTATTTTTTTCCCTATCAATATAATCTTGCAACTTGGTTTACTTATATATATATACCATTAACATTAAGTACGAGTAGCATTTCAGGATCTAGAGCAAGTATTTCCATTCCTTTTCTTTGATCATTTGCTAACTCTGCATTCTTTTTAAATACGAAAATTTTTTTTCCCTCTCAATATAACCCTGCAACTTGGTTTACTAATATATATCAGTAGCATTAAGTACGTTAATTACTGAGGTCATTAGATGGGGGTTAAATTGAGGTGAGGCTGCGTAGCGTTAGCCAGTTCAGCGGCACAAGAATGTTCAGACAGCGGCGAGGTGCATGCTAAATAACGCCGCTTTGCATACTTACCTAATTAACCTGGCCACTCTAAACTGCACTATATCATTTTTTAAGTATAAAGGTCGCGTATTCTTAAAAGCCTATGTGCGTACTGCTCTGTGTGTGTGTGTGTGTGTGCGTGTGTGTATGTGTGTGTGTATGTGTATGTGTGTACGGCTTTACGGCTACATATACGTACACAGCAGTAGAACCCTTCCTCCTCCACCAGCGGCTCCCCCCCCCACCTCTCTTCTCCTACCTCCAGTCTCCCGTGCCTTGCGATATAATGTATACTTGAGCATGCAAATAAGTAGTTCATACATTATCCCTCGTTATTATATATATGTGTATGTATGTATGTATGTATGCATGTATGTATGCATATATGTATGTATGTATGCGTGCTTGTTGCGATACTTTCCGTCGCTTGTGTGTGTGTCATTCCTCCGTTAATACAAAGGCTATCTGGTGTCTTATCTCTCTCTCTCTCTCTCTCTCTCTCTCTCTCTCTGTACCTGGGAATTTTTTGTATAATGATCGTATTAGCACGTTATGTATGCGTGGTAACTGTTTGTCTTGGTGACTGACTGCTTACTTGACTGACTGACTGACTGAATGACTGACACACACACACACACACACACACACACACACACACACACACACACACACACAGGTGCACCCTTCTCACCGCCATCTTCCCCATCTTCTCCTTTACCTACTCGAGCTGCACCCTATGTCATCACCCTTTCCCATCCTCCCTTGCTTTATACATCACCACCTCTCCTTGCCCTGCTCAGCCATGTCTTGGCTTTCACACCCGTCCTGCCTCTCCTTCCTTCCTTGCTTGCTGCTGCTCGCGAGGCTGAAATAAGTCTAATACATTGCCTTAAACAGTACCTCACCATAGCCACCATGATCACCGCCATCACCATAGTCACCACCAAGAGTACAGTGCCATAAGCAAGCATCATCAATGAGCTGCATCCATTCCCTGACATCACCATCATCACCACCACTACCACCACCACCACCATCACCTCCTCTTCCCTTCCTACATCCGAACAGGAAAAAAGGGAAATTAGGGGAAAAATCCAGGGGAGGGAAAACATTACCCTAACTAATATTTTTAGGGAACTTGGCCGCGGGGCAGAAGGGGTGTTGCTTCACACTGTAATTATTAATTAGGCGATTTGGTAATTAAAGTGAGGCGAGGCTGGGGTGGAAGCCATTAAGGCAGACAGGAGAGTATGGGTGTGGATGGGGAATGCGTGTGTGTGTGTGTGTGTGTGTGTGTGTGTGTGTGTGTGTGTGTGTGTGTGTGTGTGTGTGTGTGTGTGTGTGTGTGTGTGTGAATATTTCTTTCCTTCCTACCACTTGTAATGCTAAAAATAGTTTACTAGCAGTATTATGATGATTGTTATTTTCATTTTTCATTTACTACTGTTATTATTACTGTAAATAGCGGCGGCTGTAGAGGTGGTGGTGGTGGTGGTGGTGGTGGTGGTGGTGACGGACTCAGTACCAGTGAAGGAAACGATCAGCCAGAATTGAACGGCATTTACAGTAGATATGGCGGTGGGCAAGGCGGAGCGGCGACGATGGTGACGGCGGCGACGGCGTTGCGGGCGTGGGGCGGAGGCCGGGCGGGGTAAGACAGGGGACGTGGGTGGCGTAGCGTAGAAGCATGAAGCTACCGCCTCGTAGCAACGCCACAGTCGTCGTAACAACTTTTGCACCTAATTAGCGAGTGATGAAGCCATTTGTATGTGGCGCAAACCTTGTCCTAATCAGGCATCATCTTGAAACATTTCATGCACCCTAACTAGTCTCGCTGGATTACTGAAAATGCTACTAATTACTTAACAGTGTCGTGCTGTGACTAACGTCCAACCGGATGACAAAGCAAATTACGTTAATCATCCTGATTAGCTGCTTAACTCTACCTCTAAGTGCTTACTAAGTAATTAGCGGCCTAATGTGCATCACTGTTCTGTAATTAGCAGCAGCTGGGCCCGGGTTGTTATATCATTTTCCGTTCCTCCGTCACACGATGATCCATTTGCAATTAATTTCACCTGCTGACTCTCTTGCCGCGAAACAATCTTAGTGTGCTGGGAAAAATATGAGCTGGGTTGTACGTATGTATGTTGAACGGGGCAGGGTGGGACGAGACCAAGGGTACACACACACACACACACACACACATACACACACCAACACACACACACACACACACACACACACACACACGAGAGGGCGTCATGAAGCGCGGGGCGACAGCGAGGCTCGTCAGCGGAGCCTCAAATATTCATGCTGGTGCTCTAATTGTTTTACTGGAGGGCAAGAACCCGTCGGCAGCCAGGCTCTCGGGTCTCGCGGGTCTCTGGGGCTCATGGCGTGGCGGATGAATCATTCAGCGGGCACCGTCGTCAGCGTCATCTAGAATTCACATAATTCTTGCCTAATTAGCATACACGTGCAATTTTATTTAAGAAGATGCAATTATAGGTCATTATCCTCATGTCCATTACAGCGGCCGTGATGCATGCGAGCGTCGGGGTAATGACATAAGGCATGCTGGCCTGATGAATGTTTTAGTGAGTGGGCCGTCACGCACCCTCGCCCGCCCGCCCGTACTGTACCACCGCCCGCCCGCTGCACCGCCCGCCCTCGCGCTGCTGCTACTGCACACAGACGCACTTACTACCTAACTATATACCATCTTTCTCTCTCTCTCTCTCTCTCTCTCTCTACTAACGCACTCTACAAAAGCTCTCTCTCTCTCTCTCTCTCTCTCTCTCTCTCTCTCTCTCTCTCTCT
>NC_087154.1:35762026-35804526 GCF_035594125.1 Scylla paramamosain
ATATAAATGCATTGTTTCATTGTAAAATCTATCTCATTTTTTTTCTATTTAAGGCAGGAGCACGTGTCGGGAAGTATTGTCGATTATTTCTTTAATATATTAACAACTTCCTTAGGATGTCATGCTTATATTCTTCCTCCTTTGTGTCTTCCTTCCTCCTTCGTTTCTTCCATCTATCTCTTTTCCCTTCTTCTATATTAGTTGTTGCATGCTCTTCCTCCTTTATTCGTGTTTCATCTCCTTTGGTTACGAGAGCTTAACTATTTTTCAAGTGCATTATCTCCCAAAGCAACGCTGCCCATATTCTTACAGTGTTGTCTCTCAATCTGAGTTCCTTTCATGACGCGGTAACAGGAAAGGAGACAGAGAGAGAAAGGTAACCTGTTTCTTCACTCGACACATGACGGGTGGCAGACTTACTAAAGAGGAGGAGGAGGAGGAGGAGGAGGAGTACATCACCCGAGGCTTTTACTTCGCAACAGCACCAACCACACACACACATACACACACACACACACACTGAAACATTCACATACATGGATACATACAGCAAACGAAACAAAAGATATAAAAGGTATGCAACATCATAAAACACAAGGTCACACAGGGCCCCTTAACCCCCTCCTCTCCTTCCACCTCCTCTACTCCCTTCCTCCTCCACCTCCACCCAACCCCCACCCCCGAAAAATAATAATACAGATGTCCAAACACAAATGCATAGATTATCGGATGATCATACTTTCAAATATGCGCAGCTTTTATATGGCGAAAAAAACATATGTAAAAAAAGAAAGGAATAAACAAAAATAAAACACAAAACGCAAAAAAAGAAAAACTGTTTAGTGCATCTCCCCTTCTCTCTCTCTCTCTCTCTCTCTCTCTCTCTCTCTCTCTCTCTCTCTCTCTCTCTCTCTCTCTCTCTCTCTCTCGCCACTATAGCACTATAAGGGATAAACATATATAAAACAAAAAACAAAGGAAAACTGTTTAGTACATTCTCTCTCTCTCTCTCTCTCTCTCTCTCTCTCTCTCTCTCTCTCTCTCTCTCTCCTCATTCCCCTCCGTGTCCTGTTCCTTCAATTCCCTTCACTCCCTCTCCCTCTCTCCCTCCATCCGTCCGTCCCTTGCACGGCCTAAAACACAAGACTGATTCCTCACTAATTATTCTCCGCGCCGACCTTTACATAACGCCGGCGGGCTGTGGTGCTGTAAATGTGATGCTTATTACCAGCTGCTGCCTCGCCCTCACTTCTCTAGCGACCGACACTCCCGGCCCTTCTTTTTTTTTTTTTTTTTCAGATGCCGCGGAAGGTTGTAATTTTTGATACAGGTAATTAGCTCAAGGTAAGCGGATCGTGCTGTGTGTGTGTGTGTGTGTGTGTGTGTGTGTGTGTGTGTGTGTGTGTGTTCATAGGCTTCGTTGCTGTTGCTGGTGCCGCTGCGGTGATGGTAACTTTTTTTTTTTATTTATTTATTTTTTGAGTCTCCGTCTGTTTATCGGTCGGTCTCTTTGTCTTTCTGTCTGTCAATCTGTGGTGGTGATGGTGGTGGTGGTGGTGGTGGTGGTGTAAGTATCGTGTATAGTCTCTGCCTGTTTGTCGGTGAGTCTCTGTATGTCTGTTTATCTCTTGTCTGTCTATCTCTTTGACTAACTGTTCGTCTGCTTCCCTCCTCTCTCTCTCTCTCTCTCTCTCTCTCTCTCTCTCTTGCTCTGATTTCATGAGGACTGCGTGGCGCGAGAGGCGGCGAGAAGCGGGGTTACCGTGTTCTTCTTCAAGGAATGATTTAATCTCCACGGCCTCTGGTTCCTTGAAGTGGCGGCGGTGACGTGCTGAGGAGTAAAGCGAACAACACGACTGGCGGCTTGAGACCGAATGACTGAATGAAAGACTGGCTGAGTGACTGTTCAGTTCCTCTTCCTATTTCTTCCATTAATTCTGTCACACCGATATCGTATAGAAATTACCTGCTTTTTTTTTCTTTATCTATAGTTGGGCACTAATATAAATACTGTTCTTAGATTCCTGCATAGCTCTCTCTCTCTCTCTCTCTCTCTCTCTCTCTCTCTCTCTCTCTCTCTCTCTCTCTCTCTCTCTCTCACACATAGACACACACCTTCTCTATTACTTTGCACAGTCCAAGAGCCCACACACACACACACACACACACACATACACACACACACACACGCACACGCACACACACACGCACACAAAACACACGCCCATCCATCCCTGCCAGGCAACGTGTTCCCCTCCCCGCCTCACCTTCCCCTAACACTCCTCTGCCCGCCGCGCGCAACAATGCCGTGGTGCTCCTTGTAATGCGTTATCAGGAGGGGAGAAGGATGGCCAGCATGCATAGTGTACTGGACGGCCGTGCCAAACAGCCGGGTCATTCACAGGCGGCGTTATTATACACACCATTTCAAGCACACAACTTATCGAGCGTGTCCCCCCTCTCCCTCTCTCTCTCTCTCTCTCTCTCTCTCTCGTTCGCTGCTGCCACTGTCCGCCATCCCCCGTCACAATTACAGCATATAAGCGCTGTTGCCTTGCTGGTTTGTGTTGAACCGGACACTGGGAGGCTTTCTTTTTGAACGCACGATGGACTGTGACGCAAGTTCTCCCCCCTCTCTCTCTCCCACGCGCACAAACACACACACACACACACACACACACGGTAGCCACGCACGCAAACCACTTCATACGCGCACATACGTTTCAATCCACGCGGCATCGGAAGTTTAATTGTAGGGTAAACGGGAGATTAATAAGGCAATCTACGTTTCCCGTTTTGTTTGTTGTTGCTCGTGACCATTCTGACCAGCATCTCTCGCAGCCTCCCTCCCTCTCTCTCTCTCTCTGTCCCTCCTCTCCCCCTTACCTGCCTTTCCCCACTTATCCCTGCCTCTCCCTTGCTTTACCCCCCTTTCCTACCCACCTTCCTTCCTTGCTATCCTCCCTTACCTCCCCTCCATTTCCTCTCCTCCTCACATTTCTCTCCCTCTCTCTTCCTTGCACCACATACACCCTCACTATATTCTTTCCTTCTCTAAATTCTTCCCCTCCACCTCATTCCCTTCTTTCCCTCCTATCTCTCCCTTTTGGTCTCACAATGCACACTGCTTCCTCCTCTCCTTCTCTCCCTAAACTCTCATCCCCCTCCTCCTCCTCCTCCATCCTCACAATCTTCTTTCCATTCTCATTCCTCTTTACCGCCTACCACCTCCACCTCCCTTAATCGCTTCCCTCCAGTACCCGTTCCCTCCTTCCTCCCTCTCCCTCTCTCTCCTGTTCTCCAGCGCCTCCATAACAGATCTCACGGTAATTAAAAGCTACGTGGGTTGTTAAGTCAGGACGAAGGCTATTTGCTGTGCCCCTAAATATGTGCTTAAGTTAAGTTGTTCCTCTGCTGGCAGCGGCGGTGGTGGTGGTGGTGGTTACTGGTGTTTTCACTGGTGTAGTGGTGATAGATAATACTGTGAAGATGTGAGGTGCTTTTATTGTTTTGTGGTGGTGATGGTGGTGGTGGTGGTGGTGATGATGATGGATGGTTAGGTGATGGTCATGATGGTGATGGTGATTATGATGAACACGCTAGTAGTAAGTAATCGTAGTGATGGTGATGATGGTGGCGGTATGATGGGTTGTAGTAGTAGTTGTTGTTGTTGTTAGTGGTGGTAGTGATAATGGCAATGGTGATAGTGATGATGGTGATAGTGGTGGTGGTGGTGATAGTGGAGGTGGAAGTGGTGGTGGTGGCGGTGGTCGGTGCTTGATAACCAAGGCATTATTCCTTCATTACAAGCGCAGTGGCGTCGCGTTGCACGGTGATCGGGCGGCGCCACACTCACTTGCTCTCTCGTCACACTCACTGGCACGTCACGCTTCCCGCAAGTCCCCTCGCTCATCATCGGTTCGTGTCCCACAGCGTGAGTGGAGGGAATCAGAGGGACGCGAACTTACCTCAGGGCACAGATACATCGATTTTTGCCATATTGCCTGTTTAGAATGAAGGCAACTGAAGCTTATATGTATTTTAGGGTTCTCTCTCTCTCTATCTCTCTCTCTCTCTCTCTCTCTCTCTCTCTCTCTCTCTCTCTCTCTCTCTCTCTCTCTCTCTCGGCGTTCTGTGGTGTCACCTCGTATTTTCTCCTTAATCTGATTTTCGTTTCCCCTTCTGAATTCCCTACTTCATCTTACTCTTTCGATGCTTCAATTTGCATACACTGACAACTCCTCCTCCTCCTCCTCCATCTCCTTAGTACTCTTGACTTTCCTCTCGCCTTCTCTAATATATGCATATCTGATGTTCTGGTTATGGACGCCTTGTGGCTCCGAGTGACACGCTCATCTTATTCTATTTAACCACTCAATTCAATCGTTAAAAGTACCCGTGAAAGTATGCTGCCAAAAAACACACATTACTGAATCTAGTTAACTTGGGTAGCTCATTATTATTCATCACTTTCTTTATTTTTGGCTTATTTTTGTTTTTTTTGTTTGGGACCCGAAAATATGCCTGGTGCTTTAGAGTCGTTGCTTTGCAGGGAAAGCCTTCATGAACGCGCGTCGCTCTTCCCTCGTCAGCTGCCAAGGGACGACTGAGTGAACGATGCTGTGCCCTGCGTGCGGTGGTTCAGCCTCGTCCCAAAGCACCTCGCATGACGGACTCTGCGAAACAATTACCCCGCCTTCCCACTACCACTAAGCCACCCGCTGACACACGCACGCACACACACGCACGCACACACACACACTCCCTCCCTTCATAATGATGCACAGACGCACATCTTTCCCATGACGCAAACGATACTCGCCCTTCCCATTACGTACACTTCCCCTTCTTGAACTGATGTATAGACACAAAAGCACACACACACACACACACACACACACACACACACATACACACACACACACACACACACCGGGTGCTTGCGGGTGACTGCTGACTTGCACGCCCAGCCCCGCGCCTATGCCAGACTCTCCTAGAGTGGCGGCGAAAGCGTTGGCGTATCCGGTTCGAGCCTCTCTCTCAGTACTGGGTCGACGGGTCGCCATAAAACGAGGACGGGAACGACAAAACAATACAGACGTGATGCCGACTATACAGGAGAGTAATGGTGGCAGCTACTTATATAAAGAAAAAAAAAGAATAAAAAATCGTCACTGTAAATAAGATTCTCTCTCTCTCTCTCTCTCTCTCTCTCTCTCTCTCTCTCTCTCTCTCTCTCTCCCCTTACCAGTCGTTGATGGCCGCGTGATTGATCAGCCCGCTAAGTATCAACAATCATCATCAATATTTCAATAGAAGTTGGCGTCGGGCGTTCTCATTAACGCGAGGCGTCTGGCCCAACGAGCAGCAATGCATTCTTGCTAATTATGTTGAGGTCGACATTCCCTCATACACTCGTCCGCCGCGCCACTTGACCGTCGTCCATTAGTTGTTTTCTTGTCTCACTTCTCCAGTTTGTTTTTCCACCTGAGCAGCGCCGCGGCTTACGCTGTCACTCCTGGTTTGCCGAGGGCCGGCCAGGCAGCACGTAAAGGCCGGGGCTGTGTGATCGCCGCCGTTCTCGCAAGATGTTCCCCAAACAGTCGTCCTCATACAGGCAATGCAACTCATAATGGGATATGCTAATGACTATTTGAATATGGAGACTTCAGTTTAGTGTGGGTTGGGGTGAGGCGCGGCGAGTTAATTGGCGTTTCTTGTGAGAGTCACCGCTGGGGCCGATGGATGCAGCTGCCGCTCGGAGCAGGTTGAGGCGGCCACTCCGGGTTACGTGTCTCACTGCTAATGGTCATACAAGCCATTATGATCTAGTTTGCTGACGCTGGCGAGATCCCGTGCACCGCCTCTCGTGCATGATACACGAGGAGCCTGCGTGCCTGCCGCTGCCCATTGGTCTCTGGTGTCATGCGAGACATCTATGAACACCTACGCACGTCTCCTACAGATCGAAGCACCAATATTAGCGGGAATCGGTACGCAGGCAGCAAAATAATATACTGATGCAAGCATGGTGGTGCTGAGCGTGGTGATGCAAGCGCCGCGGTGCAAATGTGGTCATGATACTGCTGCAGAAAATGTTTTAGATGTTATTACATCGAGTAATGAGGGCACAAGTGTTCCCCAATGCTGCGAGTTATTTCAGAACCATCGATTTTTTGCTTTAATTAAATATCATACCGTGTTTCTAGTACTACAGCAATAACATGTGCTGGTGCGCGTGCTCGCCACCGCCGCCCTTCACTTCATCCCTCAGTCTGCCAATAGACGACTGAGATATTCGTTGAAGTAATGGTAACGCTGAATGAATATTAATGGTAATTATTAGTAGTTTTCGACGACACGACGCGCAGACCTTATGCAGCTCCCGCACGACCGGCACACAAACCTGCCCCGGCCACTTATAAGTTGGCACGGAGCTATAAAAGCGAGACTTACACGCCACAAAACTATCATAAATAGCCTCTAAATTTTAATGACATGCGCCGTAACTTTTTGTTCCTGATCAGGCGGGAGTGGCGGTGCATTTCCCGGCCAGTGTAGCGAGCAGGGAGGCGGCGGGCGGCGCTCACACTCCCTCCCTCCCTCCCTCAAGCCTCGGCGGCCGGAATGAGTGGCGGCCAATCGTAAAATGCAAATATAGAAAACGACATAAATTATTAGTGCTGGCGAGGGTGTGTTTAGGTAGCGGTGGACGCCAAATTTATGCATATCGGTCACCTCAATGGGCGGCGCGGAGGAACAACCCAAGCA
The DNA here is from genome assembly GCF_035594125.1 of Scylla paramamosain. Taxonomy (NCBI): domain Eukaryota; kingdom Metazoa; phylum Arthropoda; class Malacostraca; order Decapoda; family Portunidae; genus Scylla; species Scylla paramamosain. The sequence continues at coordinate 35,768,798 of NC_087154.1, forward strand.
TGAGGACGACCACGATTAAGGCCACGACTCCAGCTACGACTGCAACGACAACGATGACCACAGCCACAATCCCACCACGACCACCATAACTACGACCACCACCACGACCACGACCAGGAGGGTGAGGAGGAGGTGCAGGTCGTAATGAGAAGAGTATGTGCCGTTTATGAGTCGGATTAGAAGCATCCCAGCTATTCCGAGTCGCCCACGGCATCGTCATTAAGTCCCAATTCCTCTCAGTGTAAGATGGAGAGTGATGGCCGGGGAGGCATCCTGTAGTGAGGCACCGCTCGCTCTCTCTCTCTCTCTCTCTCTCTCTCTCTGATCGGTATGTTGTTGTCTCAATCATATTCTTTTTCACACACAAACACACACACACACACACACACACACACACACACACACACTCTCTCTCTCTCTCTCTCTCTCTCTCTTCAGTGAACTTGACCGACACGTAACACACCAATCAGCAAGTATAAAGAAGAGAGAGATAGAGAGAGAAGCGAACAAGAAAGGGGAAAAAAAGAGGAGGAGGAAGAGAAAGCTCGCATAACCAGATACTTGATTACAGACAGCTACGTAAAAAAAAAGAGAAAAATGGCGAAAAAACTAGTCATAGGGCAAAAAATATGAAAAATAAGAGTTCCCGCGGCTATGAGAGAGAGAGAGAGAGAGAGAGAGAGAGAGAGAGAGAGAGAGAGAGAGAGAGAGAGAGAGAGAGAGAGAGACCTCACCTGCGTCCACGCCACCTGCCCGCCAGTGACCATAATTGCGTTAGCCGGAAAACAAACGAAGCGGGCATCTCTTCATCATATTCTGAGAACCCAAATGGAGCGCTTATAGAATAGCTCCCCGCCACCACCACAACCACCACTACCACCACCACCACCGCCGCCGCCGCCACCGCCGCCACGCCGCTGCGAAACACCCTCGACAGATCCATATTCAAATGAAGCACCCGAATCACCAGCCGCCATCCTCAAAGGTCTGCCGCACTCCAAATTGTTCTCACTTATACACCTGAGCGTGAGCCGAACGCGAGAGACTTCCGAGGGTGTGTGTGTGTGAAGCTCAAGCCATAACCTGGTGTGTGTGTGTGTGTCTGTCTGTCTGTCCCTCCGTGTGTGTGTGTGTGTGTGTGTGTGTGTGTGTGTGTGTGTGTGTGTGTGTGTGTGTGTGTGTGTGTGTGTGTGTGTGTGTGTGTGTGTGTGTGTGTGTGTGTGTGTGTGTGTGTGTGTGTGTGTGTCACACATCAGATCAACAATCAAAACAAAAAAAAAACACTACGTATATTAAGATTTTGCCAAAGCCGTGGAAGAGACAGAAGGAGGAGGAGGAGGAGGAGGAGGAGGAGGAGGAGGAGGAGATGATCTTGATATGTTGACGTTTTAACAAGACGCACATTCGGCGGTAGTAGTATTTTTGGCCTTAAATTGCTGGGAAATAAAAACGCCACTTATGAACGAGTGTGTGTTGTACAATTTTCTCCTTTACTCACGGTCACCAGTACGTCCATCAGAGCCAGTCAGTGTTACCAGTGAAGGTCATGCCGCGTACTGAAATGATGACGAGGAGGAGGAGGAGGAGGAGGAGGAGGAGGAGGAGGAGGAGGAGGAGGAGGAGGAGGAGGAGTTATTCAAAGGCTGCGAAGTGACCTTGGAAGAAAGAAAACGAGATCTGGCTATACTCTGTGCCTCGTAGAGAAATTTTTGGTATTGGTTCACGCGCTGCTCACTTTCCTTGCACATGCGTATACACACACGCACGCACACACACACACACACACACACACACACATACACACACTGCTGGCGGTAGAAAGGTAAAAACCAGCGGGGCGAATCCTTCCCTTCACCCAAAACACCAAACATGACGAAAACAAGCGAGATACGTAACATCACCCTCTTCCTCTCTTCTCCTCTTCCTTCCACCTCTCCTCTCATTTCCCTTATTCCTCCTTCCCCCCTAGGCACCTTCTTTCAACTCTTCCTCCTCCTCCTTCTCCTCCTCCTGGCGTCCTTCGCAGCCACACAAACTGATCTGAGGCAACAGCGAACCAACAAATAGATTACTGTAAGATGTTGTTCCCGCACTGAGGCTAATTAGTGATAATTAGGGTGTTCAACTGCGCCAAACGGCAATATAAACACATTTTTGCCTCGAGAGAAATTACAGCGAATGGAAAAACACGCGGACCTTTGAGGAGCATAATTAGCCGGAGATATATTTTCCCTTCGTTTCTTTTTATCCGGCAGTTTTCCTCGCCGCCGCCGCCGCTGCCGAATATATTATGATATATAATTTTCTAATGTGGCCGGCCATGGATCCCGATGTGCCTTTTTTCCCTCTTTCACTTTAGCCTGTAATTACACTTTTTTGGGGGGCATTTTCTCCGTCCGGCATTAATGGCATACCTTTGCCAGCTTTCACTCGTGTTGGTACAATTAGGCCTTTTTCCTTCCTTTCTTTTATTGCTCGTCGTCCGTTCTGCTGCTGCGCACTATTACTTCTATTTCCAAGATATTATCGCTGCTTTTACCGCTTGCTTTGTTATCTTTTCCTTTCGTCCCTCTGTCTCTCTTACTCACTTCGCCATTTCCTTGCTCCTCGTGCTTGTGACGGGAGCGTGACGGCGGCGGGGACGTTATGATGACAGGCGATGATTGGCAGTGACTCAGTGTTACGTTTCCTTTGTTTAGTTGTGTTCTCGTTGCGTTATTTGTGCGTATCGTCCATTGCCTTCACGCGTGTTGCTCTGTATTTCATTGACTTTTCTTGGATAAACCTTTCTGAGCTCTCCTGATTTCACTAATTTAACCAGTAGTGCTCAATATTACTATTCCAATTCATTATTCGTACTAATTGTCTATTTTCTTCGCATTTACTGTATTTCATTTACCAGTCTTAAATTAACTTGCATTCTTAGTAAGCTTCCTTTATATGTAGCTAAATTACCTAGCAGTGCTCAATATTACTATTCTAATTCGTTATGTGTGCATATTGTCCATATACTTTACATTTACTTTCTCAGTATTTCATTAAACAGTTTTGAATTAACCTGTATTCTTACTGAGCTCTTTTTATATTACTAAATTACCCATTACTGCTCGATATTATTATTCTCATTCGTTACTTATATACAGTGTTTATTTACTTCACATTTGCTTCCTCATTATTTAATTTATCGGTCTTAAATAAATCAGCGCTCTCAGAAAGCTCTCTGTATAACTAAATTACCCAGTAATGTTCATTATAACTATTCTAATTTGTTACTTGTCAATATTCCATTTTTTCACATCTTCTTTCTTAATATTTCATTTACCAGTCTTAAATTGAGATGTAAGTTTAGTGAACTCTCTTCGTATCACTTAATTGTTAAGTACTGCTCAATTTTACTCTTCTAAATATTCTAATTCACTACCACAGTTTTCTTCACATTTACTTCTTCAGAATTTCATTTACCAGTCTTGAATTAACCTGTGTTCTTAGTAAGCTCCATTTATATCACTAAATAACCAGCAGTATTACTCGTCCAATTCGCTACCTGTGCGCATTGTCCAGTTAACTTCACCTGTATAAGCTTGCATTTCTTCATTTGCCTTTCTTGAATGAACCTGTATTCTTGCTAAGCTTACTTGTATCACCCTCGACGTATATTATTCTTCCTTTAATTAACAAGCACCAGGGCTCACTAGGATTCGTTTAATTTCCCTGCGAGTCTTTTTTTTATATCTAACTCTCTTGTATGACCGCGTGTACATTCTTCCCTGTACGCTGCAGTAGTATTATGTGCACTTTGTCAGGAGTCTCGTGTGCACCGCCAGCCAGCATTGTGTGCACACGTGGGAGAGGGGAGAGGAGGGAGAGAAAGAGAGAGAGAGAGAAAGGAGAGAGCGAGAGAGAGAGAAGGGAGAGGAGACACACCCTCTCTGATCCCTCACTCCCCTTTTCATTTCCTCATTTCTCTTTTTTCTTTCCCTTCTCCCTTCCCCCCTCTCTCTCTCTCTCTCTCTCTCTTTCTCTCTCTTAGCCTTCCTTCCCTCTCTCTCTTTCCCCCACCATTCACTCACGTCACATTTCCATTGCTTCTTCCACTCCTCTCCTCCCTTCCCCTTCCCCATCTCTTCCTCTCTCTCTTATCCTTCCCCTCATCCCAATCCTCTCTTCTTCACTCCCGTCACATTCCCACTGGCCCTTCCTTTCCTCTCCCTCCATCTCCCCGTCTCTCTGTCCTGGTTCCCTCCTAATTTCCTAAACACACACACACAGACACACACACACGCACACACACACACAAACACACAAGCGCACGTGCAGGTCAGGTGAATGAACACATCTATTCACCTTGTCAGAGTTGTATTAATTGTCACAGCACACAGACTGCATGAAAAAATACCAAACACTCGCAAAAATATAGTAAGCAACGATTATATACACTCTCTCTCTCTCTCTCTCTCTCTCTCTCTCTCTCTCTCTCTCTCTCTCTCTTGGTATACATAAGCATGTCTCACACACTCATACTTATCCATCATTAAGTGCATCTTATATGTATGACCCTGGAACAAATGTATACGTATGTACGTGTCTCCCTAAGTCGCTCGAGTATTTATCTGTCTATCTATTAATGCTCCAAATTACATAACGACCATAGAAAATTGCTACTGATGAGGGAGAATTAGTACTTTCCACACACTCACAAACACACACAGGAGGAGGAGGAGGAGGAGGAGAAGGAGGAGGAGGAGGAAGAGGACGGGGAAGGGACGGAGGGAGGAGCAAAAGGAGGCTATAACAAGAACATTTATGAAGCAGAGGAAAGAACAAAGAAATGGCTCGTAGTTAACACAGAAATGCACAACTATACCACAGCACATCGCGTCAACACAGACCATACGAGGAACACAAACCAGAAGGGACGAACAACGCGGCGCCGCTGGTCTGTGGCTCGCTCGCTCGCTCCCTTCTTTCCCCTCCACACCGCGGGCTTCGTTCGGACCCCGCGGCTACTGCAGAGGGCTGAGTCACAGTTCCTAAACTCCATGGAACCGTGAAACTAACCCCAGTCCCAACCCCGCCCTCGTGACGCGCAGCCGTAACGTAACGCAACGCAACGCAACGCAACACACCTCCCCACCTCGCCTTACCTCACCCCGTTCGCCTAATAGAGGTGGATAATCTCTCATGTGCGTGTTTGTCCACTTGTACGCTCGATTAAAGATTCATTGGCATTTGCAGCGAAACTGGAGCTGGGAGGAAGATAAAAAGACGCGCCATGCAATAAGGAAAAACGGAAACTCATGGTGTATTTGAGCCCACTAATGAGCAGCGTGAGTCGGACTTCCTGCTTCACGCCAACTGGGATCAAGTGTTTTAGCGCGACACACGACCAGCAATTCTCGACACCGCCTTCTGACACGAGTTCCCGATACCAGTTCTCGACACCTTACCTCCGTCGGCTACCAGAGGAGGAGGGAAAGGAGGATAAGGACGCAGGAAGTAAGGGTTGATAGCATAAGGAAATAAGCACAATGGGATAGAAGGAAAAATAAGAGTACAAGCGTTTAAGAGGAAATGAAAAAGATAGACAAGGAGGAGCAGGATGAGGAGTACGCAGGGAAAGGACGAGGGAAGAGAAAAGGAAAGATTACGTAATAGGAATGTGTAGGGGATGAGAAGGAAGTGGCGAGGAAGGACAAGGGGGATTGGGAGGAAAGAAGGAGAGATGCGAGGGAAAGGAAAGGAGGAGGAGGAGGAGGAGGCCTGACGTGTACTGCAGGTAAAAACAAAAAAAAAGAAAATAAAAGGAGAAGAGGAAGCAGACGAGGAAGAGACAGCGAGGGTGCGAGGGAGAATTAAAGGATGGGATAGGGGAGAGGAAAGAAGGAGAGGGAAATACAGGAGGTAGAGAAAAGAGGAGGAGGAGGAGGAGGAGGAGGAGGAGGAGGAGGAGGAGGAGGAGGAGGGATGGTGTAAATACATACTGTACACGAGTTAACTTTCTCACCGCTGACTAATTTTCAAAACTTTTCGGTCACGACACACGGCCGCTCCCAAGTACGGAAATCCTACGGTATAATGCATCACGTCCACCCTAATGCCGCTGAAAAGGCCCCTCCCTCCCTCTTTCCCTCCTTCCCTCCTTCTCTCTCACCCTCCCTTCTCTTCCCCTCTTCCCTAACCCGGCAGCTCCAGTACCCTCCCTCTTCTCTATCCACCAATACCCTCTCCCTCTCCCTAATGCCTGCAAACCCTCCCTTCTCCCTCCCTCACTCTCTCTTATCCCCCCAAAAAAACACTTTTCTCGCCACCTCCCACTCTATCTGTCTGTCTGTTTGTCCGTGTCCTTCCTCTCTTAAAGCCCCCTTCCCTCTCACTCTTCCTCTCCCAGTGCCAATGTCCTTCCACTCCCTCCCTCCCTCTCCCCTTTGACCGCTGGGAAAAGCTGCTAAGACGAGCATAAAAAAAAAAAAAAAAGCTTGCCGTGTCATACTCCCGAAGCAAAAATGCAAGGCCATTTTTCGAGGGGGTGACGAGCGACAGGTGAACTCCGCACTGCGTTTTACTCGCCTGGCGTTCGATCATTACGTACACTTCATTATCATTACGTCTCTTCTTTTAGGGTGCCTTTTATATACAGTGTTTATCTATATGTGTGTTTAGTCCCTCTGTGGGGGTTTCTGGGGAGTTATTTTGCTTTCATCATTGTCTCAGTGCCTTCAGTGTTTGTTTACTTTATTATTTTCTAACTGGTGTACTTAACTGACCACAGGACTTAATATTTTGTCACCACAACCACCACCACCACCACCACTATACACTTAGTTGACCAGAGCACTTAATTTCGCCACTACCATCACCACCACAATCACCACACTAGTCAGGTTGTTTTCAGATGGTATTCACTGTTTGTTCTTTCTTGTTATTATTGCAGTTGTTATTATTGATGTTCTTGTTGTTGTTGTAGTTGTTATGTTACTCATGTGCTCACATGCAAACACGTACGTACTACATACACATATAAGTACCCGCTTTCTCTCTCTCTCTCTCTCTCTCTCTCTCTCTCTCTCTCTCTCTCTCTCTCACCTGACGTGTACACGAGCATTCCCTCCACATGCATACATGAATAAAAACACTCATTGGTAATTGTGGAGGCAAAAAAAGAAGAAGAAAAACACACACACACACACACACACACACACACACACACACACACACACACACTTACACACATACACATACCACACACCTCGCAACATCAATCATATAAAAATCAACCATAAAAAAAGCAAAATCAGCAACACTTGATATTTAAAAAAACTTAGCACATTACGAAATATAAACGAGAGAGAGAGAGAGAGAGAGAGAGAGAGAGAGAGAGAGAGAGAGAGAGAGAGAGAGAGAGAGAGACGACACAGCAAGACTTCGGTAATGATGGCCGTAAATTGAGATGTCTCGTGTTCAAAGGAAAACGGAATGGACGCGTTGGAGGAAGCAACACAAAAGAGCCGAAGCAGTGAAGTGTCTCGGGCACAACACATCGACACGCCCCGCCAGCGACTCACTCACTGACTCAAGACGTTGGCCGGGTAAAGAAATATTCGTTTCTATGCAATACATTTAATTTTTTCCACCCATTTTCTCCCTGTCCTCTTTCTACCATTCATAACCACAATTTGTTCGCATTTGTTGACTGCTTTGGTTTTATTTATTTATTTTATTTTTTTCGTCACTTTTGCCACTTCTTTTCCCAGGCCTGCCTCACCCCGAACTGCCGCCTATTGCTGCTAATCTCTCGGCCACACACGTCCACACGTCAGCAGGAAAGTTAAGCGGTGATAATGACGGAGAACGAAGTGAATGCTCATTGTAAAAAAACAACTATTCACACATATATTGCTCTTACAACTACTACTACTACTACTTACTACTACTATTACTATTACTACTACTACTACTACTGTAAAATTATAATTCTTTTGCCCTACAACAAGAGGGGCCAGTAGTGATGGTAGTGCTACAACTACTACTATTACTACTACTACTACTGTCATTACTACAACCACTATTAATCATCACGTCCTATCAAAGGCATGAAAGACACACACACACACACACACACACACACACACACACACACACACACACACACTGACACACGTTAATGATGTAAAATTAAATACCATCTGACGAGGATAAATATTTAATGATAAGCTAGGGGCTGAGTGAGGACAAGGCGAGATGAACATGACAAGACTACGTTGCAGGAACTTAAAACTCCTAATCATGCCGTATTCAACACCCTTCCGAGCCCCATAAACACACACACACACACACACACACACACACACACACACACACACACACACACTGGTATTACTAATTCTACAACTGCTGCTACTACTATTGCTGCTACTACTACTACAGCTACTACTATTATAACTCCTCCTCATACTACTACTACTACTATTACTATTACTACTACTAATTCTACCACTACTACCACTACTACCATCATTGCACACATACACACACACACGTACTAAAACTCATACGTTCACGTACATATAAAGTACATTTGAGTTCGTTCATGTATATACGTACGTACATCTAAGCTGCCGTTCCCTATTACGCACACGCACGCACGCACGCACACGTACGCATGCACGCACACGTACGCACACATGCAGAAAAAAATATCAATAGAGACCATGAGTACAAAAACTAATTATTCCTACACAAGTTCACCAGTAAAAGTAACACGATTACACACACACACACACACACACACACACACACACACACACACACACACACACACACACACACCTCATTATACTGATCAATATCGATTTAAGGGGTGGTGACGTCACACTCATTTTCCCCTTACTTCCCCCTTCCTCCCTTTCCTCCTCCTCCCTCTCCCCCTCCTGGTACCCTTCCCAGAACACTTGGCCACCCCAGCATCCTCCTCCCCTCCCCCTCCTCCTCCTACTTCTCCTCCTCCTCCTCCTCCTCCTCCTCCTCCTCCCCCTTCTCCCATCAACTTTCCCCTCACCCTCGGCGCGGGCACTAAATCCACTTCACTGGTTTGAAGAGATGAAGGTAGTGGTGATGGTAGTACAGTGGTGGTGGTGATGGTGGTGACTGTGGTGGTGGTGGTGGTGATGAGTGTTATTTCTTTACATTTATGCGTAAAAAAGTTCGAATAATGTTGAGCTGAATTACAACTATTTACATGTACGGGAAATTATGTGCTTAAGCTCGGCAACAAAGGGAAGAAAACGCATAAATTATAGTCATATGAGGAGCGCGTTTCTGATTGGCCAGATGACAGCCAATCCCATTCAGGGCGCTACTACACACGCGACCACTACTACTACTACTACACACACACACACACACGACAATAACAGATATGCACTTGACTGAAATGACTTCTGTTTATACTCTGTGTGTTACTTACTCCACTACAAACACGAACTGCATTACTGTCCTTTCTTCCCTCCTTCCCTTCAACACTTTTCAAGACTCTCCACATCGCTAGCAGGTACTACACCCTTTACACCCTACAGTCTATATTCCTTCCCTCAAACACCCATCACCTTTGTGAACGTATTCCACTAGAAATACCAACAGCACCACCGATCTTCCTCCCTTTCTACCCTTTTCAAGACCATCCCAGTGGCTAACAAATACCAGAGCCTTCATATTACAGCCTTATTTAGACATCAATCATTCTCCGTAGCTTATTCCACTAGAAACATCAACTACATCACCGCTCTTCCTTCCTTCCTTCCTTTCTCCACTCTTTTAAACCCTCCCATTCGCTAACAGATACTACAGCTTTTACGCTACAGCCTATATTCCTTCCCTCAAACACCCATCACTCTCCTCAACTACTAAAACACCTTGCAATCTCGTTCTACCGCCTCTTGTGCAACCTTGAGGCAACACTCCCCTTCTACAGCCACGAGCGAGGAGCATAAAACAGCTCACACTCCTCCTCTTCCTTCTCTCTCTCCAGTTCCTCTCCCCTCAACAACTCTCTAAACAGTTCCCGCTGCCGCTGCCGCTTCCGCCGCCGCCGCCGCCGCCGCCACCGCCGCCGCCACTCTCCGGCTCACGAACTCAGTTAATTAGGGAGACGCAAAAAACGGTGCTAATTAATCCGCAATGCCGCGATTATGAGAAGCGGCCGAGACCTCCACCGCCACCCGGCTTATGATAATGCCGAAATGAGCCGCTGCGTCACCGAAGTGAGAAGGCAACACTAATGACGGAGTGAGGCCGCTGGGAGGATGAGTCTGCTTTCTCTCTCTCTCTCTCTCTCTCTCTCTCTCTCTCTCTCTCTCTACTTGAGGATGTATGATAAGAGTGGTTCTCTCTCTCTCTCTCTCTCTCTACTTGAGGATGTATGATAAGAGTGGTTCTCTCTCTCTCTCTCTCTCTACTTGAGGATGTATGATAAGAGTGGTGCATGCAACTGTATTAAGTGGAAAAAATGTCTCTACGTGGCGGAGTTTACGAAGCAGACTAATGGATACATTAGATGCAGAGCAAGACCAAGAAAGCGTCGCGTCATGGATACCATTACTGAACAGATGAAAGTTTGTACTGTGACGAGATTTGTCAATTGTGTGCCTGCAATACCTGACTGAGAATAACACATGAAAGTCAAACCGAAGAAAAAAACAGTCAACTTCCTTTATCGGCGAATAAGGAAAGCTTGCCTAACGAATGCCTGCCGCCGCCGCCTCCTCCTGCCCTCTGTCGTCATGCACTGCCTTGTTTACAATGGTAACTATTGCCTTGACACGTCTAGTCCGGCACGTTTCTTTGGCCCCAAAACAAAGGTCAAGTATGACAACGATTCGTCAAAAAAGGAGAGATCTTTTGCCGACAAGTACCAGCGAAACATTCCGTGTAGGATATGCACACGGTAGGCGAGAAGCTTCCCAGTGTTTGGTGTGAGTGGAACACCATCGCTACAGCAACGCTCTCCCCGAGGCTCAGCACACTCTGACTTTAGGCTGCTGTTAATTCGTGTGTTTGCGAGTCGCCTCCCGCGGGAGGTGGCAGGACCGCGAGTAATTATCATAATCACAAGGCGCGTCGTTCCCTGTTTGGCGGGTCGTCCCGGGAAGTGGGTAAACTAATCCAGCTTTAATGATAATACCCCTCGAGGCGGCCCTACACGGCGGCGACGGCACTTCACCTGTCGGCTGAGCACCGCGCCTCATCACCGCCGCTACACCTGACGCCCCGCCACGTGTGAGCCACTTGCACACCTGCTCCATGGCCGGGACGCTGCCGCGGCCTGCACAGAGCAACGCCGTCACCGGGTCTGTGTCAGGTTCGTCTTATTTTGTGAAGGCGGCGGCGCTCGGGAATCCAAAATACTGAATATGTTCTGGCGTGCATCTTCTTTCCTGGAACAAAAGAACACTCACTCAAAGTACTCCAGGAAATCCTGAGCGAGTTCTCGTGCAGTGACAAACGTTATTCTACACGGCGAGGCTTCCGGTGTCTGTCACGGAGAGGCGCTGAGCTGACCAGTGGGCGGCGAAAGCCTGTCACCGCCACGAGGACACGAACGGACCAGCGCGTCAACCTGTCCTGCCGCGGTCACCCTCCACGCGGGGCCGCCACGCAGCCACCGCGGCGGCAAAATAGTGGTGCCTTTTCAAGAGGAGCAGCAAGCGTCCACACTATCTGGTGCAGCCTCCGACTCGCCCCCTCCCCTTCCTCCCGCCGTGGTCGCTGTCGCCACTTACTCATCCTCACCACGGCCTCACCTCCGCCAGTCCGGGCATCATTCACTATCACTGATAACACTGCCGGGGAAATTACTGCAAAATACTGGCAAGATAAGTTCACACAACTTTATGGACCATCAAGAATAATTTCCAAACTCTCGCTTATCACTGTTCCCTTCACTTATCGAAGTTAATAAGAAATAAATAAATTCCGCGGAACTTCAACGAATCGAGCGACGAGGAGGAGGAGGACGTGGGTACGGTGGCCTGAGATGATCATTTATGGCAGGATGAGTTTGCTGCTTTTGGTTTAACATGCATTTGCTTTCTTTTTATACAGACATATAACTCATTTAATCATGACGCGATGCAAACAATGACCCTATTCGTACAACCAGTTTTTCTGTTGATTCTGTGTACAAATTAGGATAAAAAATAATAATCCTAACTGCTTCGACATCTCATTCACAGGCGGGATGACGCTCCGGGCTGCTTGCTCCTCGCCCTCGACGCAAGCAGGGAAGCAGCAGCAGCAGCGCCATGACATTCCGTGGGTACAGTTTTTCTCCTCCCTTTTTTTTTCACTTTCGCATTGGAAGAGTTACAACAAAAATAACGTTAAGTATATGCGATCCGCAATATGTCTTTTGATTTGGCGTTCTCGTTTTTTATTTATTTATTTATTTTTCTGCTATGGATATTACTGGGGCGTTCATTGGCTTAGTGACTGGGGAATGCTGTCTGCTTGTTTATCTGTCGATCTGTCGGTCTGTGGAATATCGAAGCCACAAAGTCATCACCACCTGACAACTCATCATGCTACTTTGTAACTTGTAATCGTAATCATCATCATCATCATCATCATCATCAGTGGCTTAGGAGTTTTACCTTCCTCTTATCGTCACTCCTTTCGCCATGGTTAATTTTAGAGTCACTTTCCTCCTCTTTTGTTGAGTCTTTGTCTAAACACAGTTTTCTTCTTTTTCACTCAGTCATATGCTCGTTGATTTTTTTTCTTTTAATGACATACAGATACGTGCACGGTCTCTCTCTCTCTCTCTCTCTCTCTCTCTCTCTCTCTCTCTCTCTCTCTCTCTCTCTCTCTCTATGCACTGTCACAAAGCATCTTCTTATGTCACAGATCTTTTGCAATTATCGTTTTTTCTCATGTTTAAAGTCTCTGGTAAAACAATTTCTCTTCTTTCATTTCTTCGTTTCTGTTCACCACCACCACCATCACCACCACCGTGACCACCACCACCACTACCACCATCATTATCATAATAATAATAATAATAATAATAATAATAATAATAATAATAATCACAAATTTGATTGGGTGATTAGAATAATTTGTTCATTGGATAATCTGAAAACATATGAATGCATACGTTTACACACACCCACCCAGATACACACACACACGTACACACGCGCGCACACACACACACACACACACACACACACACACACACACACACACACACACACACACACACACACACACACACACACACTTTTTTTGTTGTTAACACTCAAAGCTACACACACTAAAGCAGATACACATGCAAGTTCATCTGAAAAAAAAATAATAATCACACACACACACACACACACAACCCAACCACCACCAGTTCTTAGCGCCGCGACCGACCGTGTTTAAAGAGCAGTGTGATTATTAAAATGAAATTACTCGGCAACTCAAATATGACCAGCGCTTTGTACACACACACACACACACACACACACACGCTGGTGGAGGGGAACAGCGGGGACGATACGATACGCGGCCGTAAACCCAATGATTTACACCATCTTTTAAGCAAATTTTTTATCGAAATATAATGTCTTTTCCCGTAATTGTTCGTACTGAGGGTGAGTGAGGCTTAGGTGGTGATGGAGGAGGAAGAGGTGGAGCTGCTACAAACATACGAAGCACTTCACTTACTCACTCACTCACTCACTCGCATTCATGCCTGCCTTGTATTCACTCATGCACTCACCTCATCCATGGCAACGAAGGAGTGTATTAATAGTACCACACAACATGCAAATTCAAGATTGGCTAAGGAAAAAAAGTCTTAAAAGGTCTTCGGATTTTAAATAAAATATAGGTATGTAATTTCTTCACTAAAACTTGCGGTGAGTGTATGACGAGTACCACACATACACACACACACACACACACACACACACACACACACACTTGAAAAAAATTGTCAGAAGAAACTTAAATGGACACACGATATCCATTGCACGCAAAATTCTACTTTACTTTGAATTTCATAGTGAGAAAGAGAGAGAGAGAGAGAGAGAGAGAGAGAGAGAGAGAGAGAGAGAGAGAGAGAGAGAGAGAGAGAGAGAGAGAGAGAGAGAGAGAGAGAGAGAGATTCATACATTCATCAACCTTTTCGTTAACAATTTAGAAACTTTTTAATGATATCAAGAACTGTTAAGGTTATAATGCGTCTGTACTTTCACAATTACGCAAGCGATGCCTCAAATAACAGCAACACACGCACTCGTACACACACACACACACACACACACACACACACACACACACACGTCCTCCTCCTCGCCACATCAGAGCCAGCGTGATTGAGCGGTTTTTCCTCCTCACCATAACCATCAAGTCCATTTTTAGCGGTGAATGCGGCACAAGAAATCTATAATTATATCAGTTTTGAAGTTAATTATCCTCTATTGTGAGCGGCGATCAATTCCGTTAGAACCACGCCGAGCAACTACTTTTTTTTTCTCTCTCTCTCGCTCTCTCTTTCATTCTTTCTTTCACATATTTATCTATTTTTCATTTCGTCTTACTCCCGCTAGCATAATTACATTCTATTCCCTCTGGTTATCCGGCCATAAAGAAATACATTAAAAAGAATAGTTCCTTAGTTATGGGGGGGAGAGATAAGTAAATGGGCGGGCTGGCTAGCGGACGGGCGGGCGGGCGGGCGGGCGGCGGGCGGTGGCTGCCGTGTCCAGTGAAGAGAGGAGTGGCCGCCGCTGCCTGCCTCTGCCCTGCCTGCCGCCTCCTCTGCCGCTCTCTCTCCGTTCACCCGATCCTTTACGGGACCGCGCGAAGCTTACTGCAATTTTAATCTTACACGTGTTATTTTTTTTCCTACCACCTCCACCTCTACCTCCCTCTCCCCTGCCCTGCCCAGAGTGATATGTATACACTCCATATTTTTTGTAAAGTTCCGCTGATTTCTTTCCCGTCGCTCCTCCTTCCGCGAGTGTCTTTTCGGTGCGACTTGTGTGTGGCTTGGCTGGCAGGTTGGGAGTTTCCTGCTGGGGTCTTTGAGGTGCTGGGCAGGTATGGTGTGCGTGCGTGTATACCTGTGTGCGTGTGTTTTGAGTCCTTGTACCTCTGTGTGTGTCCGTATGTGTGTATGTGTGTGTGTGTGTGTGTGTGCGTGTGTGCTTCAACCCTTGGCTACTTAAGTGTGGTCAGAATACTGCTGCTTACTACACATATACGCACAAAGGTGGAAAAAATACAGGAGGGTAACACAGCAGCAGGAAATATTAAGATTACTGAGGTATTAGCGCGGTGGTGGTGGTTGGTGGGAGGTGGGCGGAGCGAGGCAGGACAGGACCACCTCCCACGCCCCCACAATGGAGCGCCTCGGAAGCAGCAGCAGCAGCCACCCGCCCTCACTTCTTTGATAGTCGCTTCCCGATGAGCGGCGAGGGAAGGGGTTTGTTTACCGCCGCGGAGGAGGAGGAAAAGGAGGAGGAGGAGGAGGAGGAGGAGGAGGAGGAGGAGGAGAGGAGGCGGGAAGATGAGGTGAAGGAGCAGGTCGTGATGGTGGAAGTACTGGCGGGTGGTCGTGGTGGCGATGTTCAAGAGTGCGTGGTTCTCTCTCATTAGATACAAGGTGAACCTCCCTCCACGGCTTATTTATAGCGGCGAAGGGCTGTGTGGTCCGCTGGTTTTCACGATGCAGGCAGTCACGTGCGAGATAAAGAGAAGGAAAGAGAGAGGACTGAGCATGTGAGAAGCTATACAAGGGGAGTTAAGAGAAGGGTTTATTATTCTCTCACAGCGTGTCTCATAGGTATAAGTAAAACATTTCGTTATTTGTACTCCACAAATAATTGATGGATTGACAGGTATTTTTGTGCCACAACAATGAGATTATATAAGCGCTGAGTAAACTTAGGTAAAAATTACATGTTATATATATATATATATATATATTATATATATATATTATATATATATATATATATAATATATATATATATATATATATATATATATATATATATATATATATACGAGTATATATTCTTTTTGTCAGTTTTATAATCACCGCCACAGATTCGTGATTTTGGATGTATTAATGTGCAACGATTCGCCAACAAGTAATTTCAAATTCGAGTTTACAAATAACGTACAATGTTTTCCGTGCTCGGATGAAGAATACAACTACATTTGTAAAGCACGAATGTTCAAGTAATAATAAACAATAAATAAATAAATAAATAAATAAATAAATAAATAAAATAAATAATTCTAACAACAAGAACAACAATAAAGAAAATACATCACAGCATTATAATGACTAAATATTAAACACACTCTCACAGATTAAAAAAAAAGAAATATCAACATGAGAATCACTACAAGTCTCTATCAACGACGACAGAGCAAAAAAAAAAAAAAAAAGAAAAAGAAAAAATAAAACGCTTATCTCCATAAAATAGAAGTGGCACATTACGGAGACTAATGTTCTCCCAATGATGTTCCACAAGCACAAACATACTTTCTCTCTCTCTCTCTCTCTCTCTCTCTCTCTCTGGCGGAAGGGACGAGTGTAGGGTAGATGGAGGAGGAGGAGGAGAACGAAAGAGGGAGGGGAATGAATGAGGGAGGGAGGGAGGGAGGGAGAGAGGGAGGGAGAGAAGGGAGGGAGAGAAGGATGGAGGGAGGGAGGGAGGGAGGGAGTGGAGGGAGGGAGGGAGAATCGTGATAATGAGGGGAAAGTATCACTAATTTGAAAGTCTCCTCTAAGCGTCAATTTTCGCAGTGTGCACAAGTGTTGATGTGAATGTTATGGCTGTGCACTTGTTGACGCCCAGAGAGAGAGAGAGAGAGAGAGAGGAGAGAGAGGAGAGAGAGAGAGAGAGAGAGAGAGAGGAGAGAGAGAGAGAGAGAGAGAGAGAGAGAGAGAGAGAGAGAGAGATTGTGATATCAACGCACGTCCACATGTAATATATAAAAAAAAAAAAAGGTAGTAAGAAGTAATATACCACACACACACACACACACACACACACACACACACAACACACCCGTACGCACTTAACGAGAACACTTAGGGCGCCATTACGCATTCCTCTTAACATTACGCCGCCAGTCCTCCTCATAATCGCTGCTGCATAATTTACGTACATAAATAAACATACGTAATTATTTCGCTCTCGTCTTACACACACACACACACACACACACACACACACACACACACACACACACACACACACACACACACACACACACACATACGCGCGTATATACGACAACAAGACAGCAGGGAAAAATGTTATTATTGGACACTTAGCGCTGAGTTGGTAATGATTCCTCCTTCTCCAGCTTTTTTTTTTTTTTACTTGTTCTTCTTATTGCTCCTCCTCCTCTTCCTCTTCCTCCTCAGAATCTCTCTTTTTTCGTCATTCTTCAAAGGAACGCAAAGTGTCATTCGGACCATTTAAGGAAACCACCGCTATGTCTGGTTAAATTACTAAAATGAATAAATATAGTGTAGTTTTAATATCACAACCTTCTTTTCTTCCTCCTTTTATATATATATATATATATATATATATATATATATATATATATATATATATATATATATATATATATATATATATATATATATATATATATATATATATATATAAACATATGCATTTTCGCTCTTGTCCTCTTTCGCTTTCCCTCCCATTCCCTTCCACTCCCTTCCTTCTTTTCTTTTCCCGCTGCCACGTGTTTACTGCGTCAAATGTGTGATTGCGTGAGATTATGAGGCGCCAGCGTAGCGTATTAATTTATAAGCAACCAAAAAAAGAGAGGAAGGAAAGGGGGAAAAAAAAAGTAAATGACTACGTACATGAACCGTACTATGAAGACTGCCAAATTATCCTCCGTACACACACACACACACACACACACACACACACACACACACACACACACACACACACACACAGACACAAGTACTGTATATCCTTTTTCCTCCCGTAATATATCGTTCAGACTCGGACAACTTAACGTAACGCGACCCAACTCTAACTCAAGTCATTATGTCGCGATAATCTTACGTTATGCTATCGATTATTCGTCTTCAACACCTCTCGCTACGTTATTAACACACCTTTGTTGCCACTTTTTTCCCCTCCGCTCGGTGTGTAATGGCAACAGATGTGACGTGAATCACGGCCGCCACATCTGTTGAGTCGTGGAGGGCCAAGGGAAGGGAAGGGAAGGAGCGGGACTGGACTGGGGGGCGTCATTGCTACTTCCCTATATACTCTCCCCCTTTTCCTCCCCATACCACTTGTCCCACTTTGGTAATCCTGGTCCGATATTGTCTAGTTAGGGAGAGAGGAAGAGCGAGTGAGAGGAGGAAGGAAGGGTAGAAGTGTGAGGTAGAGGAGGAGGAGGGTGCTGGGAAAGTATGGGGGGTATGAGAGTGAAAGCAGGAGAACGATTAGGAGGACAAGGAAGAGGAGTAAGGAACGAAGGAAGAAGAGAGGCGATGGGCAGTCCGAGAGCACAGGTGAAAGAGGTGTGGTAAGAATGAGCCCGGCAGGTGGAAGCTAGACCCGGTACTCCTCCGTCCTTGGCATTCAGTAAGCAACATAAAAGTAGACAGATCGCCGCGTACCGCCTATCAACGCTCCATGATAAAAGAGACGCATAAAAAGTGTGACAGAAAGGAAGGCAGACCCCGTAATCATGAAAATTAGTTCAAAATATGATTGTAATACATAGCGGCGTTTGAATAAGAGGCAAAGGAGGGGGAATAATGGGTGTGTTTAAAAGAAATGAGGGAAAATATTACAACTAAGGGAGGGAAGTGGTTGAGACAAAGGTGTGGTAGGGCGTAGCCGCCGGTGGGTTGGGAGGGACTATGCCGGCAGTTAATTAATGATGGCGTGGCTCCATATGCCTATAGACTTTATGCAAGGGGAGGCTGGTTTGCGCAGAAAGTTGCCGCTCAAAATGTAAACACGCCGCTAGGGTGTGGAGGGAACCAGAGGCCTATGGAGAGTGGGCGGAACACGGTGTTGGGCGGCCAGTCACACCCCACTCACTCACCCACCTACCAACCCACCCACCCACACACACACACTCACACACGCATACACTAGTAATATAAAATTGGTGAAAAACTCACACAGTCAAAATGAAAAATTGCAATGAAGAAAAAAGGAAAGGGATAACAGAATAATAAAAAGTACTTGGCTTGATTACACACACACACACACACACACTCACACACACACACACACACACACACTATCCAAATACACCTGAAAAGGAGAATACATTAAACACGCACACGCACTTCTAAACACATGCACGCTAACGAACCAGCACGCACGCACTCACGCACGCCAAGAACACCGTAGTGGAAGACCAGGACCATTATTTCGTACGAATCAATTATCCAATTAGTGGTGTAAAACTCCCTAACAAAAGTGGCTGCTGCTGGCGGGCCAACAATAGCGCACCTGGCGGGCTGCTGCTCGCCGACGCCGCCGCCACGCCTCGCCCGCCTCCGACGGCGCCCGGCGAAGCAATCTGGTCTGGCGAGCGTCTCCCAAGAACCTACATCTTGAGCGACACATGGGAAGCAGGGGAGGAGGGACAGGGAGGGGCCAGGCGTAGTCTCCCAGTTGGCTCCTTTCAACTCTCCTCCCTCCCTCCCTCCCTTATTCCCTGCCCAGTACCCCCTCTCCCTCCCATCCTTCCCTTCCTCCGTATCCTCCTCCACATCCGACTGCTAAAAATTTTTAACTCGTACAAGCGGCGGCTCGCTGTATTTATTGCGGACAAACAGATTACTGTGGAGGCTATTTGTTGCACTCGTCGGGTTGACATCACGGTGATCGCAAACACGCGGCTAATCACTCGCGACCTCATTGCCGGCGGCCAAACCTTCCTCATTTAGTCTCCCATTTATAGAGACTGAAAAAAAAAAAAAAAAAAAAAAGGCCTCAGACAGGCGAGTGTCCGGGGCGACCTCCCCCACCCCCGCCTCACCTCACGGCTCGCTTTTTACACCTCGCTGGCTGTGATATTTGAGTCAATGCACCGCGCAGCACCGTGCGGTGGTCAGAGAGGCACTAAATTATAAATCTGCCAGCACCACCGTTAAATATTTGCCCCCCTGGAGCACCCGGCCGGCCCCGCGACGCTCTCCGCCCAGTGGAGGCCAGGCACTGGTGGTGGGTGCGGTCGCCACGCCGCCCTGCCGATGCAACTCATGTATGCGAAATAATAATTCAAGCAATATTTATGCAACGGAAAAAAATATAGTACTGTTAATGCCGACATTATGAGGGAAATGATTAACAAAAGAGAAAAAAATGGGGCCGCGCCAGTGGTCATTAATAACTTTGTGACAAGGCCGGCGAGGCGCTGCTCCACGCCAAAACTCGGTCGCTTTGCATTTGCGAATTACGATTGAAACAAGACGATCTTACGTGCACCATACAACTGTATTTTGCAGCAGCAGGTGGGCGCGGCGCGACGCTGTGTGGCGCTGCAGCTGCAGCAGCAGCAGAGGCGGCCGGTGCTGGACACTATATATCACACCGGACACACTTTTGGCTAGACAGGTGATTGATTCCCGCTGGAAGCACTTGACGGCGGCGAGACAAACATCCAAGTCCAAGAGTTCTGGGAATGAGACAATTTTCTGAGGAGTGAGAGAGGGCGTGCGAGACTAAGATGCCTGTGGCGGATGCGTGAGGGCGCGGGCAGCGGTAAAAGGCCTCTTGCAGGAGATGACCATGATGCCTCACGCCGTGCACGCAACATTACAGGCAGAAAATAAGTAACTGTATAATTCAGCGGCCAGGCGATGGCGGAGAGTGTGAGCTGAGTGGCCAAGTGAGACTCTTACCTGAGCCTTTCTTGCCGCCGCTCTCTCGGTTATTATAAAGGCAAAACATGTCCAAATAAACCTAATCATGGCATAAAAAAGGAGCCACTTTTCACTGCGGTACAAAAAAAAAAATAGGAGGCCCTGAAAACCTGTGCGCGGCCAGCCAGCACTCGCAGCTACTCGCCATCACTCTCAGCACTCGCAACACTCGCCAGCACCGCGGGGACGACGACTATTTCTTTACAGGGGCATGTCGTGTGATGGAGTGAGGTGGGCGGCCGTAACAGGTGCCCATTAGCCAACTCACAAAACAAGGTACATTTCTGTGCTTGCGTGACTAGCCAGACGAACAAACTTATTATTGAAACTCAGATCAATTTATCTCACCCGCATATTAGAGGCTTCATTTACTTTTTGCTCACAATACACCTGCGGCTGTGACCACTTCGTCCTACCGCCGCCGCCGCTGTAGCTGCTGTTGCTGCTGCTGCTGCTGATGTTGCACTTTGGTAAAATACAGTTGCGTGTCCTCGAGTTAAGGAGATAATGACCACGTAGATGCTACAGTCCATATCGCAAAATACCACACACGACAACGACCTGACCCCGGGACGACTACACGACTAACACGAGTTAATAAATATGCCATACTCTCTCCTATACTGATGTGCGGATAATATCACGAAGACGAAACACGAAGGCAGGGGAACACTGAGGCATAAGGCGTTCAGACAGCGAACATCAACACGAACTTTCACTGTCAACTTACGTCACCTGTGACTGACGCACCTGAGTATTACCTGCTAATGTAAAAACCTTGTATCAGGAAGCGATAAAACATGGACTGTAATTACCTTTGTTCTCATAGGAAGAAAACCATACCCAAATGTTCCGTTTTACTGCACACAAAAACTGTTATTTTTTGCTACGTTGTTAGTGTGTGTGTGTGTGTGTGTGTGTGTGTGTGTGTGTGTGTGTGTGTGTGTGTGTGTGCTTGTGTGTGTATTTTAGCACTGTGGTTCGTTGTTCCTGTCATGCATTTTTCTTGTGATTTTTTTTTCACTGTGTGTGTGTGTGTGTGTGTGTGTGTGTGTGTGTGTGTGTGTGTGTGTGTGTGTGTGTGTGTGTGTGTGTGTGTGTGAATGCTAGAGCTACGAGTGTTGGCCAAGTGATCACAAGTGAGGAGTTAAGGCGTGCAGGTGTGCAAGTCAAGCACGTTCATCATGACGTGAATGAGGGGAGATGGTTTTGCCAGCTAGTAACACGAGCGACAGTCACAGCCACACACTCACACCCACCCACCCACACACAACCACACGCACACAAAACACACACACAGGTGAGCCACACGTGGGTCATCGGGCTTACCAGAATGGTTATCTTTGTAGTCCTCGGGTTCATCTTTCTCCAGGAGGAGCGGCCCGGCGTCCGAGTCCCCTGCCAGCTGCATTATCATTCTTGCTCACTGTTGTCGCGGCCACGCCCGACTTGCACTATTTTATTGGGCTCCCACCTCCCCTCTCTCAGTGCTCCTCTTTACAACTACCGCCGGAATCGAATCATGATAAGGCAGCTCCGGGAACCTCCGCCATGTGGTGTCTGTCGGAGCCTCCTTGGACTTAGTGTCCAGCGACGCGAGTGGCGCCGGTGCGAGCCAGACAAATAACAGGTTGTAAATATTGGTTTCTTTTCAGGATGTCAGGACAGAATCATTACCGTGTGTGCGTAGGGAGGCGATCAGAAGGACGGTGAGGTAGAGTAGGAAGACGACCCAGGGTGGTGACGGTGATGGGTCCCGGAGAGTTTAAGTCGCCTTTGCCGTGTCGTCAGCCAATCACAAAAGTTTTCTCCCGTTGCCGTCTTGCACAAACTCACTAACTTGTCTCTATAGTCTTCGAGATTCGAAGCCGCGCATGTCACACTTCACTTGGCAAACTTTTTTTTTTTCCCGCCAAAACGTGCGCGCGCTCCGGCCTACAAGTTGGTTTCCGCGGCGAAATAGCGTGCGCTGGCTAGGTAGTGTCGCTGTTGAAGCTGCCGCCGAAATGACTCAGTTTATTTGGAAACTATTTAAGTCCCCCTCGGCGAGGACGGCAGCCACCGCGCAGGTCACAGTGGCGACGGTAAGATTTTTTCCCCTCGAGTGGGCGAGGAGGCGGAGTAAGCCAGTGTGTGGCGCGAGTGCGGGCGGCAGGAAGGTCGCGGACGTGGTTGCGGAGCAGCAGTGCACAGTACGGCTGTCCGGGGGCGACTGAGGAGGCAGGCCGGGCGGGGTGGGCGGCCGCCGTCCAGCGGCTGGACACTCGGCCCCTCCGCACCAGTGTTACCAACCACCAGTGCCACAAAATATTACATCGGTTTATTATTTTAGATTCATTTCTCTTTCGGGCATCATGGCGCCCATACCAAACAGTGCAGAAGTGCCCAAGCGCCCTGCCCGGCCCCACGCTGCCTGGCCGCCCCTCATACCAGGGCAGTAAAACGAGTGGCAAAATGTGGTGGTTATCGCGTGTGAGGGTAATAAGGGAGGGCAATCTGTAGCGCGCCACCTCCTCCCTCACACCAGCCGCTACCACAGTTACCTTCACTGCGAGTCCGCCTTCCGCCGAGAGCGGACATGATGAAATGTGTCGTCATATTTCCTATTGTGAGCACTGTAATTATGCTCCGCGGCCAATTAATTTTTCAATAATACATCATCTGCATATTAGGTCTAGGGTTAATGCGATCTCATTTATAAATAAGATACTTATTCAGACTGACTTAATGATTAACTAGGGCCCTTAGCGCCTCGGCCTGACGCCCGCTATCGTCGGCCACGTACGGCCCCTCAATAAGAGCCAGTCTCCTTTGTCTGACTCCTGAAATCATCTATTACACGCTGATCAATAACACTGCTAACTCCCGGTAAGCGTAAGGTGGTAACTACCCGCCCTTAAATTACGGCCACGATGCACCTTTGCCGCCTCCGAGACGTGCTGCCGCCGCCCATGACTCGGCCCTCCTCCGCCAGGGCGAGTGTGGCGCGCCTCGCTGCCCGCACCGCCACACTTTTCGCTGCTTTCATGAGGGGGGCCGAACTTTTGCTTATTTCGGAGGGGGAATACATGAGGAAGGGAGACCCACAAATGAGTGCGGGTGGTCGGGTGGGCTGAGGGGCGGCAGGGAGGAGGGAGGAGGGAAGGAGAGGGGGGAAGGGAGGGAGGAAGAAGGGGTGATATTGATGTATTCGTGTGGTGTTGGTGGTGAGAAAGGCCGAGTGTGGATATTTAGGATCACGTGGAAGAATGGTGTGGATGAGTGTGGTGGTGCCTGTAGGTGAGAGGGAGAGAGAGAGAGGGAGGGAGGGAGGGAGGGAGGGAGGGAGGGAGGGAAGGAGAGAGGCAGGCAGGGAGGGTGTGGAGACCTGTACGTGGAAGAGGGACGGTGGACTATGAAAGAGGGAGGAGAGAAGAGGGGGTTGGCAACATGCATTTTGAGGAGTCAATGGATCCGTTCTTGGAAGGATTATGTGCTAGCGAAGTGACCAAACCAGTATGAATATATCACTAGAGGAGGAGGAGGAGGAGGGGGAGGACCCACAAGGAGAAGGAATATTGAGGCGTACCGTGTGAGGGTCACTGGGAAGACTGAGTACGCCGGAAGGAGATGATGAGAATCGCCACCTTTTAAAATCTTGGCTGAAAATTTGATTCTTAAATGGCAGCCAACGAGTAACTCTTACGAGTCCGGTGTTGTTTACGCCTTCCAGAGAGAGAGAGAGAGAGAGAGAGAGAGAGAGAGAGAGAGAGAGAGAGAGAGAGAGAGAGAGAGAGAGAGAGAGAGAGAGAGAGAGAGATGAGATGAGACAAGTGTGAGGCGTGGGAAGTGAGGTGAGGAAGCGAAGGCTGGGAAGAAGTACTAAGTTGATGCAGGAACACTCAAAGGAGAAGGAACAAGGTGGAGAGGGAAGGAGAGACGTCATGTAGTAAAAGCACAGGGAGAGAAAGAGGAAGGAAGGAAGGAAGGGAGAACGGAAGAAAGGAAGGAAACAAGGAAGGAATGGAGGTGGAGTTTCCCCAAGTACACTAATGACTCAAATCCCAGTCGTAGCAGAACCAAATTTTACGGGGCGTGACTAAACAGGTAATATTTCACATGATCATCACCTCTGCTGACGCGGTGGTGCTGACTCCGGCGCTCGTGCGGTGCAAATTACAGACCAGCCTCGCCAGTGTGACGGAAATACATAATAGAGGCCGCTTGATTAGCTAAAATGAGGGCATTAATATCACTAATATGAAGGACTCCATCGACTAAAGAGGCATTACGCCCTAAATTCAAAATACAACACGAGAAATCCTGCATCTGTCGTTGAGAGAGAGAGAGAGAGAGAGAGAGAGAGAGAGAGAGAGAGAGAGAGAGAGAGAGAGAGAGAGAGAGAGAGAGAGCGTCCCCTTTCCTCATTATTCAACCGATTGATGATAATCCTTACAATTTGAATAATGAGATTTCACTCCCCCTTTTTTCCCACGACAGCGAAATAAAATCCGACGTCATGTCCATATAATATCAAGAGCCCCCATCTTTGAAACAACAGAGGCGGCGTGTTTTCTTTCCTCTCTCTCTGTCTCTCACTCTTCCTCGCTCCTCGCCTCGATCTATGCAGCGCTCAGGCCACGAACATTCGAGTACGACAACTTTTACTTTCAAACCTGGACTCCTGACAAGTAAACCCCGCTGGTGTATTACAGAGAGTGAGTTTTGTGAGTCTTTCGAAGCGATTATCAAGGGTTCATTCTGGGTCGTTGACTGATTCGACTGACCGCGGACTTCGAGCATAAAGCGAAACACATCCTGAAACACTTCTCCTTCTCTCTTTCCCTTTCTTAATATCTCTCTCTTTTTCTTTGTCTCTCCTTTCGTTCTTTCATTTCTTACTGGCGATACCATTTTAAGATTACCACGCGCAGTTCTTCTTCGTTCTCCTTCTCCTCTAAAAACAACAAACGCTTCCAAACCACAAACATCATGCTTAAGTTTTGCTATCCATCCCTTTACACTCCTCCCAATCCCTCCCCTTGACCCTTCCTCCCTTCCCTATTCCCGTCCCGTCCTCCTCTCCTCCCCTTCTGCCCTGCTCCACCAAACGCAAACTCTATCCTAAGTTTTAAATTGACTCGATCTTATGCACTGTGTTGAGATTCGACCCGAAAACTTTTAAAATCGGGACTCGATCGTCAACTTTAGCGGCGGAGTTGAGACGCGATCGCGAGAAACACAAGGAGGTTTTCTCTCGAGGTGTGTTTCTTCAATGGAGTGTTGCGCTGCCCTGATAATGAGTTTGTTCGAAGTAACGGCACCGGTTATGGAGGGCAGAATAACTCTCTCTCTCTCTTTCTCTCTCTCTCTCTCTCTCTCTCTCTGAAAATACGAGATTCGAAGAGACTTTGCAACATGTTTTCCTTTCTGTAATACTACGAATGTTTCCTCTTTCTCTTCCTCCTCCTCTTCTTCCTCTTGCTGCGCTCGCTTCCTAATGCTACAGGAGAGTCGTCGCTGTGCACAGTCGCCCTCATCTTATTATAATGCTAATAATACTTCATTCTTCCGATAATTTGATCAGCTTAGCGCCAGCCAGCACACACACAATTCTCGCCTCTTCTATCGCGCCAAATCAGTTCATGTCAAGCGGAACATGAATTAGTGCACAAAAAAGGGCCCATTAACACAGGGAGGGAAAAGGAAAGGGGGAAAAGTTAAGGCAGCGAGTGACTCAAACCCTTCTTTTTAATTTTTCATTTTTAGGACAATGTGCGGATGGAAGGTACACGCGGGATTATCGGCCTAAAAAACGCGCGTAAATACGAGGTTCGAAGTTGCGTAAAATCTTGACTGAATCGCCAACATCGGCCTCAAACTAATCATCAGACGGCCCATTGTCCCTCCCCTACCAATGAGCGCACGGACCCCAAGCAACGAATCATTTCCACTTGTTTCCGATTATCCTCATCATTATTCGGTCTCTCCTTCTCGTGCGCGTTTATCCTCGCTTCATCGCGCGGCGTCCACGGGGCCTCGAGCTGCCGAAGGAGGGAGTAGCGACGCAGGTTTGACGCGCGGGCATAAATTTACATAAACAACCCGCTAAACGAAACGAAACAGACTCAACCAAACTTTGTGATAAACTGGACAATCCAACAGCTCCCCTAAACTTCAAAAGCCCCCTCTTGGCCGCCCCCTCCCTGCCTCCGACCCCCTTATTCTCCCTTCTAACTCCCCTCCTCCGCCTCCTACTCCTCCGCCTCCCCTTCTACACTGGACTAAAGCGCAGCTTCCAACTTTGCTCCAGACTGCAAATTACCGTTCAATTGTTTACCCAGCATTTCGTTCTTCTTCGTCTGCCAGTTGCTGCCGCTGCCCACCGCCGCCCGAGTACCTTCGTGGGAAACTGTAAAACACGGCTGGACGAACAGGCGAAGCTAAAATCCTTGTTGCAATAGGCGCTCTGGGAACCCTCCACGGACAGAGTTTTATTTGCGCATAATCACAAGTCCATCGGCGGTGGGCACAATACAGCATTAATATTAATGAGAGGCGGCTTGGGGAGGGCCACAGCGGTCCAGCCTGCCTGGAGAAGGCCGCGGAGAGAGAGAGAGAGAGAGAGAGAGAGAGAGAGAGAGAGAGAGAGAGAGAGAGAGAGAGAGAGAGAGAGAGAGAGAGAAACTAAATCACGTTGCAAAGCTGATTTACCCGTGGACGCTACGACTTGTGTTTGTCTTCATGATCCATCCATTAAATGAGAGGCGTTGGAGGCGGACGCGGCGCCGAGCCTCCTCCAGCGCCGGTGCGAGCTGGTCATTGTTGCTGGTCACTGTTGCAATATTCCGGGGCGGTCATTACTGTTGATCACTGCGGCGCCGCCACTCCCCAGCTCCCGCCCGCCCGCCCGGACCCGTTCACTACAACCTCACTGTTTCACTGCTTCTCTCAGGCCCTCGCGGCGCCCTCATATTTAGAGATAGAATTATTGAGGTTGATGAGTCGTCGTCACCCGTTTCTCTCTCTCTCTCTCTCTCTCTCTCTCTCTCTTGACTCAGTTTGTGTTAGTGTTCTCTAATTCTCCACCCGAATGTGTGTGTGTGTGTGTGTGTCTGTGTGTGTGTGTCTGTGTGTGTGTGTGTGTGTGTGTGTGTGTGTGTGTGTGTGTGTGTGTGTGTGTGTGTGTGTGTGTGTGTGTGTGTATGCGCGCGAGCATGCATTGTGCCGTCTTGTGTGCACGTGGGTATGCCATATACGTACTGCATGCGTGAAAACATTGATGCAAGTCTGTTCTCACACACTAGATCAGAATTTCCAATGAACAATGACTTCCAAAACACTTGACCTCGCGCGGACCCAGTGACCTGACGTGACCAGGCGAGGCACAAGTCAGGTCAAGTGAACACAGCGAGCAAGCAAGTAAGCAAGAAGTAAATAATAGTCTGGCACATAGAGAGTCCAACCCATCCCAGTCTAGTGCAGCATTGGAAGGCATCAGGGCCGAGCAGAGGCAGAGACAGCAGCAATAGAAGTAATAGCAACAGCAGCAGCAGCAGCCACCCACCCACCGAGGCCTCGCTGCGTCATTACTGTAAGCTTGCTCTCCGCTATCAGGGATTTCCTGGTCGAGTCTCAAGAAGATTACCAGACTCGTGTTTTTACGGTAATCAGCTGGACCGGAGCCCTGGTGGGACGCGCGGGTCGGCCAGCCACCGCCACTTGCTGCTCATAATGTTGCAGGCAAGACGAGCAAACAGCACCCCTAAGCCTCTATATGCAATATTTACTAAATGTACCGGTGAATCCCAGAAGGGCCAACATTAATACTGCAGCGAGAGGGCAACTTTACCGCAGTGAAAGGTCACAAGTAGAGAGAGAGAGAGAGAGAGAGAGAGAGAGAGAGAGAGAGAGAGAGAGAGAGAGAGAGAGAGAGAGAGAGAGAGAGAGAGAGAGAGAGATGGGGGGGTGGGCGAAATATAATACAAAACAAGAGAAGAAGGGAGAAAAAGAAGTGAAGCAATAAAAAACGAAGAACGACGAAAAGAAGAAGAACAAGAAGAACAAGAACAAGAAGAACAAGAAAACCAAAAACAAGAAAATCAATCACCAAATAAAACAGGCCAAAGGAGAAAAGGAGACAACGAGAAACACAAGTAAAAAGAAACTAAAAGAGAAATCCACGAAGCTCATTAAAAAGCAGACGATGGATGCAAAACAGACAGAGGGAGAGAGAGAGAGAAATAGTCATAGAGGAGAGAGAGAGAGAGAGAGAGAGAGAGAGAGAGAGAGAGAGAGAGAGAGAGAGAGAGAGAGAGAGAGGGACGTCACGGCAGCAGCAGAGGCGAGGCGAGGCGAGGCAAAAGAGGATGGCGAAGGTCACCTCTTTCACCGATCTATTATTTACTTCCTCGCCGGAGCTTAAAGAAGTCTGATTAAGTACCGTAGGCGTCCGATGCGTCATTAGTCGGCCATGACAGCAGACGCAGCACCGGCACAGACAAGTCCTGCTGCTCACATTAATTTTCCTCGAGCGCATCTACTCATTAATGTTTTCCCAGAGAGGCAAGGGAGCAAGCGAGCCGAGGATCAGATTATCAAGTAAACCTTTCCTCTCCTCCTCTCCTCCCACTCACAATCTGCAGGGAACGATCACCCATATAAGTTTGTGAGTAAGTAATGCGATTTATACACAAGGTTCCTTAGTCCGGGTGGTTCGGTTTAATATGGGGACTAGGAGTTTAATTTTTGATGATATACAGAACAGGAGCCGGGTTTTCTTTCTCTCAATCCCCATGAATTTTTAAATATATTCACAGCTGTAGATAATATTTCTCAAGGTTCTTCAGTCTCAGTGGTTTAATATGGGGAATAGGAGTTTAATTTTTGATGATATACAGAGCAGGAGCAGGGTTTTCTTTCTTTCAGTCCTCATGAATTTTTAAACATATTCACTGCTATAGATAATATTTCTCAAGGTTCTTCAGTCTGGGTGCCTTAATATGGTGACTGGGAATTTGACTTATGATGATATAGGGAGCAGGAGCCGGGTGTTCTTTCTCTCGGTCGTCGTGAATTTCTTAACACATTCCCAAAACCACTTAGAGCTTCTCAGATGCATTTTTGTACTAAAGCCCCTTAAAATCAACCTGGTATTCTCTCTTTTTATTCTCTAAGTTCGAGCACATATTTTTTTCTCTAAGCTCATGGAGACAATTCTTTTACGATGTTCTGTGTGCGGACAAAGGAAGAGCAAAGCAGCGATATAGATAAGTACTACTGCGTGGATCTGTATCTGAGGGTATGCTGTCCTGTATGTAATTACAAACGCGTGGGCTGCTTGAGTGTCTGTCAGGATGTCCGGCACAGCATGGTGGGCCCCTCAAAGGACTCTGGCGCAGCATGACAATACCAAGTGTGTGTGTGTCAGGAATAGGAAGGAAAGATTGCTAGCCAGTATAGAGTAAACAACAACTGAGTCTCCAGCATCCATCCATATCACAGTCAGTCTCTTTCTTCTCTCTCTCTCTCTCCCTCTCTCTCTCTCTCTCTCTCTGGGTTCCCTACACGTCTCATGTCTTTCTCTACAACTGTGATGCATTTTCCTTTTTCCTCCTGTGTTTTCTATCCCCTTACCTGTCCCTGTAGGTAGTTCTCTCTCTCTCTCTCTCTCTCTCTCTCTCTCTCTCTCTCTCTCTCTCTCTCTCTCTCTCTCTCTCTCTCTCTCTCTCTCTCTCTCTCTTTCTAAGCCCCGCCCCTGCTGTCCGTGCCACCGAACACTATTGTCAGGTCTCCCTTTGCTTACTGAGTTACACATTTCACCCTCCAATGCCGTGAACTCTTCTCTCCTGCTCTCCTTCTTCCCCTCGGCTTCTCCTCCTCCTCCTCCTCCTCCTCCTCCTCCTCCACCTCCTCTAGCCTTCCCTCCCTCTTCCACCGGCCGGGCGCGCGCTGATCACCTTTCCTATGGGGTGTGCCTAACTAGGGTCTCTCTTCTCCCTAAACCTTCGCCTCTATAGAATATTGGAATCGACACAAGGTAATATCTCTTTCGTGTTTTTTTCTACGATTAAAGTTGTATGTTATGTTTTTTTTTTTTTCCATTTCCTCTTAACTACGGTACTGGCTGACTGTTTTGCTCTCCCTTTTCTCCCTCTTAATCTCTCTCTCTCTCTCTCTCTCTCTCTCTCTCTCTCTCTCTCTCTCTCTCTCTCCCAGTCTAGAGAGGTTCATTTGTTTATGTGCTTTTCTTTTTATCTTTTTTTCTCTCTCTCAATGGATGTGAATATTTTTAATGCAAGGTTGAGAGTTGTTGATTTGCATGTGTCTGTCTGTCTGTCTGTCTGTCTGTCTGTCTGTCTGTCTGTCTGTTTGCTTGTCTGAGTGTCTCATGTATTTCTGTGTATTTATTTGATGTATTTTGATTTTATGATTACGTCAGATTTTTCGATTTTTTTTTTCATTTTATCAGTCTTAGTCGTGCTCTCTCTCTCTCTCTCTCTCTCTCTCTCTCTCTCTCTCTCTCTCTCTCTCTCTCTCTCTCTCTCTCTCTCTCTCTCTCTCTCTCTCTCTCTCTCTCTCTCTCTCTTTTTCTTCTCTCGAGTTCCAAAGATGTGAGATGGAACGATAAAATGAATAAATAAATGGCTGTGTGTGTGTGTGTGTGTGTGTGTGTGTGTGTGTGTGTGTTACTTTTTTTTTCTTCTTCCTCAATCGTTATTTTCAACATTTTCTTTTCCTTGCTTTTTCTTTTCTTTTCTTTTTTTCTTCTAATTCTCGTCATGTTTATGTTGAGGGTAAGTGAGCTCAGACTCGCTATTTCACGTTGTTTCCTATTCCTCCCTCCCTCTCTCTCTCTCTCTCTCTCTCTCTCTCTCTCTCTCTCTCTCTCTCTCTCTCTCTCTCTCTCTCTCCCCTCCTTTTCTCTCACTCACTGCCTCCTTCCCTTCGCTTACCCCACCTCCCTCTCTCTCCTGTTCCTTCTCACCTCTTCTTTAACTCTTTTTACAGTCTCCTCTCTCTCTCTCTCACTCTCTCTCTCTCTCTCTCTCTCTCTCTCTCTCTCTCTCTCTCTCTCTCTCTCTCTCTCTCTCTCTCTCTCTACGCCTATCAGTTTTTCTCCCTACCTCCTTTTTTTTTTCTTTCGATTCCTTCCTTTGCCCCATTTCCCTCCCTTTCCTCGTCCCCTTCTCGTTTCTCCTTCCTCCATTACTAACTTCTCTCCGTTTCCTCCCTTTCCCCTCCATTTTCCCTTAAGCCCCCATCTCTTGCTTCTTCTCCCTTCTCCCTTAACTTTTCTTATCCTCCCCCTCCTCCTCCTTCTTATAGCTCTCCGTTTCAACACCCCTACCTCCTTCTCCTCCCCTTTCTCTTTTCTCCTCCTCAGCGTCTCTCCTTACAGCTCTCTTCCTCTCTTTACACCCCTCTCTCTCCTCCTTTTCCTTCTCCTCTTCCTGGTTTTCCTGTGTCTCCCTCCTTATAGTTCTCTTACTCTTTCTATACGCCTCTTTCTTTCCTTCTCCTCTTCCTCCTTTTCCTTCTTTTCCTCCCTTTTTGTAGCTTTCTTACTTTTCCTAAACACCTTTCTCTTTGGTCCTCCTTCTCCTCCTCCTCCTCCTCTTTTTCTCTCCTCAGCTTTCCTACCCCTCACGAGATTTTTTTCCTCCAAGAAACTGTATGGGGAGATAATTACTTCCGGGTTACCTGAGGCGTGTCTGGGCCTCACCTGCGACTCTGTAATTAGCAGCCAAAAGGTGTGAATTTGCCTCTCTGTCTGTCCCTTCGCTCCCTCCTTGGCTTAAATTTAAATAGGCGATGTTCACTTTGCGGAAACACACACACACACACACACACACACACACACACACTGGCGCGCACTCTGCCTCTGTTTCCGTTTAGGTGCCACTCTCTCTCTCTTTCTTTTTGTGTTCAAAAACACACTGTCTTTCTGTATATGTTCCTGTTTGTTTTGGTGTCTGTCTGTATCCTCGCCTTTCTCTCTCTTTGCCTGTTTATTTGTCTGTCTGTTTGCCTGTCGGTTTATCTTTCTGTCTGTTTGCCTATCTGCCTGTTTGTCTTCTTAGTTATTTGTCTGCCTGCCTGTCTGTTAGTCTATCTTTCTTTCTGTTTGCCTTTCTGCCAGTCTGTCAGTTAGGTTAATCTGCCCTTCCGTCTCTCTCTCTCTCTCTCTCTCTCTCTCTCTGGCTCTAGTCACATGCACAAATACACACGCTTGCTCCCACACAAAAAAAGAAATCCCTCCAGAACAAGCGATGAACAGATAGACAGCCGCGGCGCCAATGTTTTCCTGCGGCATCCACTGAAGCCTGGAGCCCCCGATGCTATCACGCCGCAGCCACCATCGCCGCCGCCGCAGCAAACCTAAATACGTGCAGCTGTTTACCCGATTTTAATGAAATTCACCTCCGCTCTTCTCAATATCAGTTACAAAAATAAATGCGTGTGGCAGCAACTCGAAAAAAAAAATGCATGCGAGTGTGCGAGTGTGTATATCAAACTTCGGTAAACGATGGACGTACACTAACAGGAGCGAAAAGAATGGTGGGTGGTTACGTGAAGGGTGAGGGGAGGGGTAGGGGAGGGCAGGGAAGGGTAGGGAAGAGTGGGTAGATATAGGAAAGAGGAGGAGTAGGAGCCCGGAGGGAGGTGGGATGGTAGTAAAATACATGTATATATATATGAAAAAAAAAGAATCGCTTACATCTAATCGGTGTTCCTGGGTATACACACACACACACGCGCAGATCCATCAGTCGGAATGTTAAAATGCTCCGGGGTTCTGGAACATTGATATTTTGACGGACACGAGCTTTATTTTCATATGCTTTGGAGATTGTACATATCTAGAGACAATATCATAACGGAGACTAGAAATACTACAGCCTCCCTACACCCACCACCACCACCACCACCACCACCACCAGCAACAGTATTCACTAACTTTAACTGATGCACCGATAACCAGAGAGAGGGAACACACACACACACACACACACACACACACACACACACACACACACACACACATACACACACACACACACAGATATAGACTAATTTCACCCACTTACCCCTCCACCCCCCTACCACTCTACCACCCTCCGCTATTACCTTCACTACATAATGCCACTAAAAAAACGAGTCAGCGGTAGGTGGGTAAGTAGTGACATTAACACTGCCATAAGGAACGCGGGAACTATGCAGTACTTGTCTCCGCTACACGCACCTGGAGGCGGCGCGGCGATGACAGCGGGAAATACAAACTAATGGTAAGACTAAGTGGAACATTATGACTTCCAGCACTTCTACAGGGGAGCGAGGCAGCCGCGAGGAGGCGACCGGGGAGGAGACCATGCAGACGAGTGAAAAAGTTATGGCAAAGTTGAGGGAAGTTATAAGGAGTCACTGTGTATTGGTATTATGTTAGTTTAGGTTACGTTTGGTTAGGTTAGCTTAGGTTTAAGTTAAGTTAGGATAAATTAGTGTATCAAGTTATATTGGGTTTAGATTAGTATAGTTCCTTTTTTTATGTCTTGATTCTAAGGTGTCTATTTACTGAAAGCTAAAGTTAATGGCGTACATGGTAAGTATTAGTAATCGTATTATTATTAGTGCTATAAGTATCAACATGACTATTAGAATTAGTATTATTCATATCACTACATTCTCATTTTCTCCCATCTTACTCAAATCTTTCCTGTATATGCAATGTTTATTATCATTCTTTACTCTCCCTGTATATTCTCATTACTACTAGTATTATTGGTACTAACGCAATATTACTCTCACATCTTACTTGAATCATCCCTGTAGGTACTGTTTGCATTATCATCCTCCCCTCTCTTCTCCCTCTTCCTCTGTAGCTCCCAATACCTGACACTCACCTACACGTCAGCCTGAAGCGCCTCACTCCATCCATACCCGTTCCCCGCCGCCCGTCCCTCCTGGCAGTTTCACAACACCAACAGGAAACTTTTTCTCAGCGGCGCATTCTTTATTCTGAACATTTTCATCGCCTTCGATTCTCCAACGTAAGACTTGTAATTATCGACTCTTAAGCCATTCTGAACTCTTAACGTGGTATCGTAAGGTGATTTAACACACTAATGTAACACTTTAGACCGTCTCGATTACTTATTGTTAATTCTTAATGTTGTAGTGTTGTGATCTTAAGAATGCGATACACAATAATGTAACACTATTGAATGTCTTGATTACTTAGTCTTAATACTAGCATTATATTGTTAAGAATACAGTACACATAAGGAGTTTTCAATATAAAGTCAATAAATCCGATTGGAAACCCTTCTATCAATTTTTTTTTTAGAGGAAGATTGTTATTTTTATAGTTCTGGAGGCACTTGACTCGCATCCTTTACACTTCTCAAAGAACTACCTCTGGCGCTCATGGAAAGCTTAACAACCAAGCACAAGAGCCTGCCATGCTTCCCTCAAGACGGTTATACTGCGAGCTGGACTGAGGACTTTAACCAGACAAGGAATGCAACCTCTTTATTCATACTTTCCTTTTGAACACCAGCAGGTCATGCCCTTGAAGCAGTGTGCTGAACAACGAGTGAATCTCCCCATGCAGCAGCAGAAGCACCCGCATCCCACTCATCCACTTTTTCGTCGTTTTATCTCCATCTGGACTGAATGCAACCAAACCTTATTAAACTCGGCTATCGGTGGTGCGCGGTTCTAACGTTTATTGCTGTACCCTCCTTTGTTTTTACGCATCTGGAGTTCATGTTGGCCACGGCGGGCGTCTGAGGAGGACAGCGCGAGGTTTGAG
>NC_087154.1:35809526-35812026 GCF_035594125.1 Scylla paramamosain
TTACCAATGTTGAGGACCAATAATGAATACAAAACAACGTGAGAATATGGCGCAATGAATAAAGAAGTGGCGGTGACCTTGGCGGCGCTCGATCCACTCGCCATCCACCGCCGCGACGGGCCAGGAGGGAGAGGTGGGCGTGGGTAATTGGTGTGTGGATCAGGTGGGGTGAGGGGTGGAGTAAGGAGAGATGAGGTAAGGTAAGGGGGCGGGAGTACCTTTCGTATATAATATAACGTAATGGTGTGTGTAGGGTGGTATATTAAGGTGTTAGGTTTATGATACACATATTCATGTTTCTGTATAACACCGATATATTCACCAAATGAGGTCACTTGGCTCTACTCACTTGTGTTCAGTTTTACACACACACACACACACACACACACACACACACACACACACACACACACCTCACACAACATACACACACACAATCACACACACACACACATACACACACACACACACACACACACACACACACACACACACACACACACACACACCTCACACCACATACACACACACAATCATACACACACACACACACACACACACACACACACACACACACACACACACACACACACACATCCTATTACGCTCCCAGCCTCGTAATCAGCTCTAAGCCCAACAGAAATAATACTAATCGTGTACATTTTAACATCTGTACAGCTAAGTACGTCATTACATATTATTAAACTTTAGCCTAACGCTCACACCCACACACACACACACACACACACACACACACACACACACACACACACACATATGAGAGCAATTACTGTCCATCTTGAGTCAGATGATGTGGTTGCTTCTATGAGGATTACAAATTTTTGTATAATACGTGAGTGTTGTATAAACACTGTGGTCAGTATCTCTCTCTCTCTCTCTCTCTCTCTCTCTCTCTCTCTCTCTCTCTCTCTCTCTCTATATATATATATATATATATATTTATTTATTTATTTCTCTTTGTCTTTCTATCTATTTATCTGTGTATCTATATGTATGTTTGTCTATGTGTTTTTCTGTCTTTCTATCTCTTTAAGTATTTATGTATGTATGTGTGTATATACGTATGTATCTTTCCTTTTATTTACCTGTTTATCTGTCTATCTATACATCTTCCTCTTTCTCTATGTATGCATCTATCTGTCTGTCTATTTATCTGTTGCTTTATCTATCAGTTGTATGTAAAATATCCTAGTAATATTTATACATTGAACTATAAATACCATTGAGGGCTTCTAACACCTTACCTCACATATTTCTAAATGTTTCTGGTAGTCTTGATTTACGTATTCTAATGGCTGGTTCCTTTGCAATGAAAGGCACTTGTAACTATTCTAATTAATCTCAACTTCAGCACTTATATTTTCATGACGGATCTCTGTTGGTTAGGAACTTTTCATTATTCTATAATTAATTTTAGCTCACGTATTTCCTACGCAATCTCATGTAACTTAATGCCTTTACTCTCCCTCCAACCTCTTGCTTATTTTCAGCCTTGCGGCCATGTTATTATTATTACGAGTATTATTATTATTATTATTATTGTACCTATCCGCCTACACACACACACACACACACACACACACACAGACATACACACACACACACACACACACTTCAACACACCTCTCTATCTCCCATCTCATCTCGTCGGCCTACACGCAGCCTGCACACAAGCACGCCCGTTCCTACACTTAACATTACCACAGACTTAGTTGCCGTCACCAATAAATTATCGAAACCAGTCATTAGGTGAAGATATAATTCACTCAAGTATACTCGCCGCTCTTCAACTCAAGCAACAGGGAGGAGGAGAGAAGGAAGAGGAGGAGGAGGAGAGGGGGAGAAGTAGGATGAGGAGGAGGAGGAGCAGGAGGAGGAGGAAGAGGGAGATAGGAACGTACTTTGGACCGCTGATGCCGGGGGACGTGGGCTACCGGTCAGGAGCTGCCGCCACCACCCGCCGGAGCCTTATAGGTCAGGTGATTACCATGAGAATAAGCCGACATCACCTGGCGAGGGAGTGGCCGCCTCACACCTCAGCCCGCCACGCAACACCCGACCGCCTCACCCTCGCTGGAAAGGTTCTCATCTCGCGGCCACTGCGATGCTGGTTCTTGACGTGTTCCTGTGCTCTTACTCTCCTCCTCCTCCTCCTCCTCCTCTCCTTCTCTTCCTTCTCTTCTTCCTCCTCTTACTGCTTCTGTTGCTATTTCTATTTATCCTTCTTAGTTTTTTCGTTTTTTTATTTTTTGTCTACTGTCCATCTTCGTCCTTTTTTTTTTTATATGATTTTGTTTTTTGTTGTTTTACTTCTTGACGTGTTCTTATGCTCTTGGTTTTCCTTCTCTTCCTTCTTCTCTTCCTAACAATACTACTCTTTCTACTGCTTCTATACTTCCTCCTTTTTTTTGTTTTTACTGTATATATTTGCTTTTTATTGTATGTTTTCTTGTTTTCATACTAACTTATCTATCTATCT
>NC_087154.1:35817026-35829526 GCF_035594125.1 Scylla paramamosain
AATCATTAGAACATTAACCATGGGGGAGGTTGAAGAACACGACTAAGAACAGAGGGCATAAAGAGGCGTTGCGTACGAGGAGGGCTAAGACTAAAGAGGTGATGTGAGGCAGCGGCAGCATCCCTTCCCGCCCTGACCAAGTATTTTAAAGGCGTCTTGCAGGGAGTGGAAGCTCAGTTTTAGCGAGAATCCACTTAGTTACTTTAAGGCTAACAAGACGAACACCCGCCAAAGCCCTAACGATTAAAACCAAATAGAAAAATACGTGAGAGAAAGACAGCACAAAAAAATGGTGCCCAGTGTAACACCTAAGGGAGAGAGAGCAACACAGAGGCGACTAGGGAGAGCGAGGAGAGGTGAGAAGAGAGAGCGAGAGTGAGAGTGGAAGGCAAGACGGGAGTGAGTGCGGTGCGGGGCGGGAGGAGACGCCAGGACCACTGTCTGGTGCAGCGCCCCGCCCATGGAGACACGC
The DNA here is from genome assembly GCF_035594125.1 of Scylla paramamosain. Lineage (NCBI taxonomy): Eukaryota > Metazoa > Arthropoda > Malacostraca > Decapoda > Portunidae > Scylla > Scylla paramamosain. Next base: position 35,817,499 of record NC_087154.1, read on the forward strand.
GGGGGGCGGGGCCAAGCAGGGAGCTGAACATCTTGCAAGAGGAGGAGGAGGAGCGAGGGGACGATTGCTTGGGGGCGAGAAGGAAGTGTGGAGGACGCGGAGGAGGGGTCACCGTCACACCGTCACGGCCACAAACACGGTGGTGGGAGGGACGAGTCGGGAAGGACGCGTGCGGGAAAGTACAAGATGAAGTGACGTGCGGGAAGCTACTTAACGCATCAATACGTAAGAAAAAGTGTAATACGTATAAGAGATAGAACGAAAGCTAGCGAAGGAATATACTATGAAGGTAAAACAGAAAAGAGTCAGCGTACCAAAAGTGTATCAAAGAAAGAAGGAAAAAGTGAAACTGATTTAAATGAGTAATATCTGGTGACAAGAGAGAGAGAAAGAAAAAAATAAAGTCGAGTGGATGAAAGAAAGAATCAGACCCCAAGGAGGAGGAGGAGTACGACGACAACGAGGAGGAGGAGGAGGACAAAGAAAAAAAAAATAGATGAGTGAGATGAGTTGGGGGAGGAGGAAGGAGACAAAAGGAGGCGGGGCGACGCTAAAGGACCTACTTTGGGGCGGCGCCAGATTTGGGTCCTGCGGGAGGGAGGGCGGGAGGGAGGGAGGGACGCAAGACACCTGGCGAGGAGAGGAGTGAGGGAGAGAAGGAGGGAGAGGGAGGAACGGAGGGAGGGAAGGCAGGAGGGAGGGAGCAAACGACAGGTAAGAGGGCAAGGGCAGGAAGAGGGTATTTGAGAGGAATATAAAGAAGAGAGTTAGAGGTAGATCGAAAGATTAAGAAGCAGAATAATGCATGAGACGCACAGGCTCCATTTGAGGAGAAAATTGATAGTCATACAGAAATTAGAGATAAAGAGGTAATGGAGCTAAGAGAGAGAGAGAGAGAGAGAGAGAGAGAGAGAGAGAGAGAGAGAGAGAGAGAGAGAGAGAGAGAGAGAGAGAGAGAGAGAGAGAAAAGTAACTAAGGTAAGGTAATGGAGGGGGAAGAGGACAGGTATATTGTCAGCAATTTTCTCTGTGTTCATCCAGTACCTTAAGGGTTATTTGTCATCGGCACACCTGTACTCCTCTCGCCCACCTCAACCGTGCGCCCTCACCTGCCCGCACGCCTCCCGCCCTCCTCAGGTGAACACGCGGCCCTGAGCAGCAAGGAGCCTCTTCGCCTCGTCCTCGTCCTCGTCCCATGGTCATTATTAACTCAGGTGACATTTATCTGAAGCTGACAAAACGCATGCCAGCCAGACTAACAACCTCGAATTTGCACATTTAGCTCACTCGCGCACATCCACACACCACACACACACACACACACACACACACATGGAGGTCTTAGTAATTACCGTTGGTCCTCGTGTGTGTGTGTGTGTGTGTGTGTGTGTGTGTGTGTGTGTGTGTCATGACGTTAAGCACACGAGTTACCTACACACCCCTCCCGACCTAGTTTCCTCTCTTCCCTCCCCGCCACGCTTGTCTTTCCCTCCCTCGCTCCCCCTCCCACTCTCTCTCTCTCTCTCTCCTCTCTCTCTCTCTCTCTCTCATCTCTCTCTCTCTCTCTCTCTCTCTCTCTCTCCTCTCTGCATCCAGCACTCCTTTTCCTTCCCTCCCCGGTGTCTCCCTCCTCCCTCCCACCGATCCTTTCTTTCACCATGCATTCTCTCTCTCTCTCTCTCTCTCTTCTCTCTCTCTCTCTCTCTCTCTCTCTCTCTCTCTCTCTCTCTCTCTCATACACTTTTAAAGGCCTTTCAGTCTACTACTAACACTTCCACTACTACAACTACTACTAATACTACTACGTTCAAGGTTACTATGCACTCCCACCCACTCAGTCACTCAGGCACTCACTCGCATTCCCGCATGAATCCTCTGAGTGGCTGAGCTTGGCGCGGCCTCTCAGCATCCTGCCGCTATGAAGGGACTCCAAAACCCCAGCGCCAAAAATGACAGCAGCGGTGACAAAGCGTGAGAGAAAGAGCCAATCCTTTACTCTTATATCCCCCACACCCTACCACTCTCTCTCTCTCTCTCTCTCTCTCTCTCTCTCTCTTTGGACATTTTTTCTTCCTTACTTCTCTCCGTTCCCTCGCTCGTTTGGTTTGTTCGCCCTATCCTCCTCTGTTACCAACTTAATTTTGCGTCTGTTTATCGGTAAATCTCTCTCTCTCTCTCTCTCTCTATGGACGCGCAGTATGGCGGAGAGGGGAGAGAAAGAGCTAGAGGAAGAAGGGAGAAAAAAAATGCTCGTGAAAGTATAGAGTTAACAGCACAACTTAAGGGCGAAGGCCACTCACTGTCTACATCACCACCACCACCACCACCAACACCACCACAAGGAGAGGAGGTTAAAAGAAGCAGCAACATAAAAGGGAACGAGAGAAGTGTGACTCTTTATGGCACGGGCATGTATAGCGAGAGAGAGAGAGAGAGAGAGAGAGAGAGAGAGAGAGAGAGAGAGAGAGAGAGAGAGAGAGAGAGAGAGAGAGAGAGAGAGAGAGAGAGAGAGAGAGAGTAAAAAAAAGAAAAAGAAAAGAATTAGATCCTTAAACTAATATCGCTTAAGAGTAACAAGGGAGGCAACGACAACAAAACACAAACAACAGTTGAAGGGAATTGGATATAAACCTGAAAGAGAGAGAGAGAGAGAGAGAGAGAGAGAGAGAGAGAGAGAGAGAGAGAGAGAGAGAGAGAGAGAGAGAGAGAGAGGGGCAAGGAGGAAGACAGTGAAAAAGCTGAGGGCAGTGGCATACAGACCCGTAAACAGTACCACCACCAACACCGTCACTACCGAGGAGGAGGAGGAGGAGGATGAGGAGGAGGAGGAGAGGAGAAAGAGGAGGAGGAGGCGGAGGAGGGGAAGGAAGGCAGGTATACGGCGGCAGTGCTCGCCAGCCAATATGTCTTATCTTGGCCACACATCACACCAAGGAGGAAATCAACATATAGATTGAAACGAAAACAAAGCTGCGAGTGTCCCCATCGCCTTAGTGCAGCGGCGCTGGAGGCCACAGGCAGGGCGAGGCCGAGTGGGCAGCCGCAGCCACCTCCCAGCGCCGCCGTTGGAGCAGCCAAGCGTCTTATAGAGGGGCTGAGATTAGCATGTAATTTGCGCACATAAAACAAGTCATTAATGCTAAACCAGAGCCAGCACCTTGACCGCCGCTTCGGCCTCGTGTCCTTATTTTTCGGCGAGGTCCACAATGGTTCGCTTTTGTGCCACGAAGCAGAGGCGCCTCGGGGAGGAGCAGACGCGCCTCCGCCGCCGCAGGAGTTCTGGCTCGGCGCGTCTGTTTTCTGGGATGCATTAGGATTTGCATTTGATAATTTGCCAGGGGAATTAATTAACTATTAATTAGGTTTGTGAACAAAATGCGGCGGGAGCGCGGCGCGGCCTGGCTGGCGAGCAGCGTGTGGTTTATCTTGTATCGGTCCACATTAGCATTTTCTGATTGTTTCGTCACTTGCAAGGTCTGGCTGGTAATACTCTGGGAAGCAGGAGGGCAGTGCTAATGAAGCCCGCACACCTGCTGGCGGTGTACCTGCTGAACACTCCCTCCTCACCTTGCCTTCTTCAGCTGAGCTTCAGTGGGCAGTGAAGGCTCCTGCGGTGCCAGTCAGTTTCAAGGTTCTGGGAGCGTGTGTGGGGCATTGGGCATCAGTGGCCCGTCCCCAAGACCAGCTCCCGCTACTCCCACTGCCCAGTGTCTACTTTCACTCTCATTACCTCAACTCGACCCATCTAAATTCCACCTCCCTTGACTCCCACATCCGCCGTCAGCGTCGCCGTCATCGTCGTCGCTATCGCCGTCATCACCATCCCCAGCGGGCCTCCCCTCACCCCCGCCACACATCTGACACTCGCCATTTGTTTACTCGAATGAAACAAACTGAAATTTAGTGTCGTCGTTATCACGCTGGCAGAAGTACCCATCTTGCTCCGTCGTTACCTTCATCGCCCTCGTCACCCATCACCCCGGCGGCAAACATCAACATCACCATCATCATCATCATCACCCTTCATCACCACCGCCACCATCACCAGAACCATCAGCACCGCAGCCGCAATTCCTCCCCCCTTTTGCTTTAAGTTTGTTTTCGGCGCCACGTTAAGCCGACCATCGAGAATTTTATGGCGGCCCGCGAGACCCAATTACAAAGCACTTCTTAAATTAGTGCTCGGCCTTCACTCAGTGTCCGTGCGGCGGGCAGCGGACGGGTGACTTTGGCTTGGCGACTCTTGATGAGCTACACCCAAGCTACACCCAAGTTGCCTTCGGGATATAACATCACCGAGGCCACTACACCTCTGCGTACACCTCTCACGGCCACGCCTCTGTCCTTCCTTCCCTCTGTGCCCTGAGCTGACTGACCCTCTTTTTCCTTGTAGTTTTCCTACCAAGGGATCATTTTGCGCCAGAATCTTTCGTGCCAATGTCCTTTGTAACTGTATCTGGAGTCTTTGAGAGTTTTACTTCCATATCCTTTACACTCTTGCCACACCCGGAGCTTTCTTCCCCCTTCTGGTTCTCAGCTATTTCCCTTCACGTGCGATGGTATGTATCGCCCTGACGAATATCCGAACGTCCGTCTCTCGCCCTCACCTGCCGTGGGCGTGGCGGTGGGTGTATGTGTTGCTTTATAAGGGCGGGGATGAGGCGGCTCAGCCATGCTTTATAAACAGGAAGTCTCTCTCGGTCTTTCCTCAGAATCCGGAACACTTGCGGCTCGTCTGACGACGCTCACGTTAACGAACAATATTAAACATAAAAAAGACGCCGCCGCCACTCGCACGGTACCGCAAGAAAGGAAGAAAAAATGAAGAAGAAAGAAAAAAAGAAAACGGTCTCATGAAGATTCCTGAGGACGAAAAAGAACAATGAGAAAGAAAAAAACCCGAGACATAAAGAGAACTCAAAAGAAAAGGCAGTAAAACCTTGCCTCGGGAGAAGGTAAACAAGATGATCTCCTCAAGGCGTAATTTATCAAAACCGTTTTCTGCCTCATGATAAAACTGCGCGCCATCTTTCAGCGTGTAGCTCATCACCGCTGTCGGAGCCCCGAGACAGACTTTCCATTCGTAGTAAACGTGCGCCCGTGAGTACCAGAGAGGCGGGGAGCGGCGGGGCAGGAGCGAGGGGAACAGGCTAGGGGGTCTCATTTCCCACTTGTCACGATTCCATTACGGGTTCATCCACTCGGATTATACGCTTATGAATAAAAAGAAAGCGGTGGCAACAACAAGTAAGCTGCCTCTCGCCGGCGGAGCAGCGGGTGGCCACGCCGCTCGTCGCTCACACCGGCCCCCCCAAACGGCAGTCAGGTACGACCATTAGCAGGCCGCTCGTGCGTTTCTTTAATCCGGATACGCTGTTTTTACTCCAACAAGAACCACTCCGGTCTGCCTGTCCGCTGGCCAGCCCTGGGGGAGGAAGGAGGGGAAGGGAGGGGAAGGGAGGACGAGAAACGCCTACAATAAAATCAAGCAATTAAGTGAGGCTGGGAGGCGAGTCACACCCACCCGCCCACTCCTAGAGCTACCCCGCCCCGCCCCGCCCCGCCACCAGGCAGGCTATCAGCGCTCCGCCGCGCCGCACGCCGCCTCCACACACAACGCACCGCTACACCGACACTCATAATCGCACCGCAAATTATCTTCGCGGGAAAAAGAATCAGCACATTGAGGGAAACAAGTCACAAAAAGAAAGCAACTCAGCCAGGCGGTCAGTCTCGGGAAGCGGGCCGTTCATTAGAGGCGTATTAGCATAATTACATTAAGTATAATAACCTTAACTGTCATTGAATATAATGAATAATACAATTAATCACTTCATTAGAGGAGAAATTAACACTGTGGTTGACAAGGTGCGTAACCGGCGGGATACGGCGGCGGCGGTGGTGATGGTGATGGAGGTGGTGGTGGTGGGGGTGGTGGCGGGGACAGCAGTAGTTTGTTAGCAAGATTTGCATTATTGTTTTCGTGATTATTTTTGTCATTAAAAATTCCTCCTGGGAGACTCGAGTCATTATCAGTGTTACTTTTTTTTTTTTTTTTTTTATGAGAGGGAGAGAGAAAAGACAGAGTGTGTGCCGGTGTCCTTGTCTAGTAACCTATCTGTCTTCTACTGGCAATCTGGGGACGCGTCTCTGTGGCCGTCTGTCCATCTGTCTGTCCGTTGGTCTCGTATATAGAAGTCAATTCTCACCGATTCTACTTCGTTTTCGTATTTTTGTTGTATAAATGTTTCTTACCTTTACTTTCCTATCAATACTTCCTCCTTTATCTGCTTCCTTATTTCCTTCCTCGTCTTCACCTCCTCCAGCATATATTACGTAGAATTCTGCTTTTCCTCCACCTATTTTTCTTTAGCATACTCCTCCTCCTCCTCCTCCACGGACGCGTTATCCTCTTAATCCTCTTCCTACACTTTCTTCTTCTCCATCCCTTTCCGTCCTCATATATACGTTTCAATCCTCCCCCTCGTTCCTTCCTTCCCCGTCCTCCTCCTCCTCCTCCTCCTCCTTCGTCAGAGATCATAACCCTCTTCCAAGTCACTTCTCTTAAAGATTAGAGCACCAAACATGCATAAATAAAGGTTCTTGACCCCCTCCTCCCTCTCTCTCCCTGCCTGCCCCCGACCCGAGGCACCTCAGACCAGCTCCATCACAAAGATTATAACATTAGATTTTTAAATGTTCCTTCTGCAGCTAATTAGTCCAACTCCTCGCACTGGGCCGTGGAGCGAAGGTTTGTGAGAGAGAGAGAGAGAGAGAGAGAGAGAGAGAGAGAGAGAGAGAGAGAGAGAGAGAGAGAGAGAGAGAGAGAGAGAGAGAGAATGCCGTTCCTTCCTCCCTTCCTCATTACTCCTCGCAAGATTCAAAGATATAGAGACAATTACTCTTAGTTTTTTTGTTAACACTTCACTTCACTTCAGTACCTTTTTCTTGAGGGACTCTTACTGTAAACTCTTTTTATATAATCACTGTAACATATGCAGAAGGAAAGGTAGCATTTTAAAACCCCAATAGATACAAGAAAGAAGGATTTTAACACTTGCTAATAAAACTTGAAAGAGAAAAAAACGGGGGGAAAAAAACAAAGACACTAGCACGAAGAAAAGAATTAAAAAACAATACTGTATAGATTTGATGAACCAGTAAATGTCTTTGGCAAATACTGTCTGTCTATATTGTCTGTCTATCACTCGTTGTTTGCCCATCTGTCCTATACTCTCTCTCTCTCTCTCTCTCTCTCTCTCTCTCTCTCTCTCTCTCTCTCTCTCTCTCTTGGCGACAATAAAATATCGCCAAAGGGTGAAGGGAGCAACAGGGGAGGCAGGAAAGGTGGAGATGAAAGAACTGGCAATAAAGGAAGAGACAAGATTATGGGAAAGAATAGCGAGGGAGGAAAAGTATTGAGAAAAGGGAGAAAATCAGGGGAGAGAGAGAGAGAGAGAGAGAGAGAGAGAGAGAGAGAGAGAGAGAGAGAGAGAGAGAGAGAGAGAGAGAGAATGTGAAGATGGAGGATGAAGGCAGAGGAAAGGAAGCAAATGGAGGGGGAGACAGGAAGAGCGCGCACACACACACACACACACACACACACACACAAAAACACACACACACAAACACACACACACACACACACACACACACACATACAAACACACATACACAAACACACACACACACACACACACACACACACACACACACGAGGGAAAAATTAAAGTTAAAAAATTATGTGGAGGAGAAAGAAGAGACAAGAGGAAGAGGAAGAGGAGGAGGAGGAGGAGGAGGAGGAGGAGGAGGAGGAGGAGGAGGAGGAGGAGGAGAAGGAGGAGGAGGAGGAAGCAATGTGGAGGAAGGTTGAGAGGTTACGTGGACTGCTGAAAATCAGGAAGCATTTAATTCATGTCTTGTTAGCAGCAGGTAGTGGAGGAGGAGGAGAAGGAGGAGGAGGAGGAGGAGGAGGAGGAAGAAGAAGTAGAATAATTATCAAGATGAAAAGGAGAAGCGGAGGAAGAAGAAAAGATAAGTAGAGAAATAAGATAAAGAGAAAAGCGAGAATGAGAATGAGGAGGAGGAGGAAGAGGAGGAGGAGGAGGAGGAGGAGGAGGAGGACCACCATGCCAACCATCCATCCAGCCAGCCAGCCAACACTCGTCAGGAAATAAAACACGCAGTAATGATGAACGCGGTCAGTGTGGCCAGAACAGGCGGGCCACCTTCCCCCACCACCTTAGTACATCCACCCAGGGGACATCCACACACTCGTTGCAATACTTTCCTTCCCTCACCTCCCTCACCCACAGCCGCTTCATACATAGTTACCACACACCTCCGTAGAATTAAACCCGTCACTCCTCCTTCACCTCCTCCTCCTCCTCCTCCATATCCCCGGCGGAGAAATGAGACTGACTCAGAGTGTGTGGAAATTATGATGAGGCGAGAGGGAGAGGGTGAGAGGGAGGAGGGGGAGGCGTGAGGTGGCGAGGCGTCGGGTGTGTGGCAACGGTGGTAGTGGTGGTGGTGGTCCAGGTAGTAGTAGTTGTAGTAGTGGTGGTGGTGGTGGTAGTAGTAGTAGGTACGCCCGCTCCGGCCCGGCAGCTACATGGTGGTGCATATATTAACAAACACTAATTAGAAGGGGCAAAATACTACTCGGCCAGGCAAGATAGCGGTAATTAAGGCCACGAGTCTGGGCCCTGGCGTTCTCTGCTGCCTCCCACCCTCTCCCTGCTTCTCTTACCCACTCCCTCTCTCTCTCTTCCTCTTCTTCGTGAGCTGGCATTTTTGTGGACAACTTCTTCTCCCTCGCGCTCCGTCGTACAGGATTTGTTTAATATATACTCTAATTGGCTTTGCTGTAATTGTGGTTTGGGCGGAAAAAGGCTCAGTTTTAAGGCGTCTCCGGGAGAACTGCAACTCTGGCGGGAAGGTCGAGGATGGCTTGGCCCGGTGTCACGCCACGCTGGGAGATGATTAGTTCATTAGCCGATGGTTAAGTAATTACCACGGGGAGGGACTCAGACTCCCCCGTGTATTATGTATATTTATGTATAATACAGTGTGTGTGTGTGTGTGTGTGTGTGTGTGTGAGGTATAAATAGTTACTTTTCCCTTCCTCTTTCTATTTATTTCTTTTCCATTCAGGTCCTCAAGGTAATGTGGTTTCATTTGCCATGTTGAGTCACTTCTGGTTCAAGTCTTCTGGGGGTTCGAAGCTTCACTCTTGGTCAGCCCCGAGTTCATGTTTCATTCGTCCGCTCGTTCATTGCTTTGTTCGCGGCGTCCCTCGTCACCTCAACACCTTCCCTCTCCTCCCCTACCTTCCTTGTCCCCTTCTCCCTTCTCCCTTCTCCTCACTCTCCCTCCTGTCCCTTCCCTTGCCTTCTCTCCCTTCTCTCCACCCCAAGGCACCTCAACAACGCCTTCAATTATTTATACACGTAAATTATTGACCCGCGATTTACCAAGTGTCAAGCATTAATTACTTTTTACATTCTCTCTCTCTCTCTCTCTCTCTCTCTCTCTCTCTCTCTCTCTCTCTCTCTCTCTCTCTCTCTCTCTCTCTCTCTCTCTGAGTTTCTATATGATTTTTCTTTATTTCTTATTTCTTTTTATTCTGAGACTTCATTCTGTATCTCATTTTTTTTTATTTTTCAACTTCTCTCTCTCTCTCTCTCTCTCTCTCTCTCTCTCTCTCTCTCTCTCTCTCTCTATCTATCTATCTATCTATCTATCTATCAGTCAATCAGTCAGTCACTATCTATTCATCTGTCCATCTACACTTATCGTCTGTCTCGTCTCGTCTCGTCTCGCCTCTCCGCCTGGTCCTCATTTCCTCGTCAGCCCACACCTCATTACTCGTCCAGTTTCCAGTTGCCTCAAAGCAGAATTCTTTGCCCATCTCTCTTTTCTTTTTTTCTCTCCCTCTGTCCATCAATGATCACGCGGGACAGTCCACCAAAGAATCTCGCATTTGATTAATCAGCTTATTTTTTTATTTTTATACTGACTCTCTCTCTCTCTCTCTCTCTCTCTCTCTCTCTCTCTCTCTCTCTCTCTCTCTCTCTCTCTCTCTCTCTCTCTCTCTCTTTATGGTTTATTTCATGTTTCTTTTTATTCTTTAATCATCTTGTGACTTATTCTATATTTTCTTTCGTTAATCTGTTAAATTTCTCTCTCTCTCTCTCTCTCTCTCTCTCTCTCTCTCTCTCTCTCTCTCTCTCTCTCTCTCTCTCTCTCTCTCTCTCTCTCGTAATACAGACCGATTGATGATACCGTCTCTGCTCAAGGTTTCCTAATTAATTATATGTGCAAGGTGCTTTTTTACTTGCTGCCGCGTGTGCCTTTGAGATCGGCGCGCCCAGTGTATTCTTTGATCAGCGCTGCCGTGTCCCGCGCCAAGTGTTTGCACCATCGCGTCACGGCGGCCGGCTCTGCACATTACTTGTTTTCCATCCCAGTCCTCCCTTTCTTTTATCCTTTCACACCTTCTCCTTACCTGTTAGTTAGTTTACACCTGGATCTGTGCACGAGCGAGTGAGCTAATACGGCTGTCGAGAAGTGAACGCACACACATACGCACACACATAAAGAAAGATCGATAGATAGACACACAAATTTTTATTTAAAACAAAAATGCAAAGACTGAATTAGACATAGTGATTACAAATTAAGTTATGGTCAATATAAAGTCATCAGAAGAACATTTACAATAATGGATAATTAGATCAAACTAACAATAAATAATGAAGCTAGCAAAAACAAAAAAAAAAAAAAAATAATAACAGTAAAATAAGACCACACACACACACACACACACACACACACACACACACACACACGAACGTTCAGGTCACCGCATTTCTGTGTGTGTGTGTGTGTGTGTGTGTGTGTGTGCGCCGAGGATCTAAATTACCGATCTGATTACCTATGCCTCTAATCCCTAAGTGATTTGCATAGCTGATTAGACAATCCCCACTTAATGAGGAATGTCTCCAGTCAATCCGGGGCATTTGGCGTGTAATCTGGGATCTGCCCTCTCACCTGGGATTATCCTAATTAGCGCGGGACTTTTACAGGTAGAGCCACGTCCTGAGGATAATTAGGCGGTCCGGTGCACCACGCCTGGCCGGGGACGAGTGGACGTGTTCCTTGTGTGTGTGTGTGTGTGTGTGTGTGTGTGTGTGTGTGGAGACAATTACAAAGCCGGGAAATAATGCTCTCTCTCTCTCTCTCTCTCTCTCTCTCTCTCTCTCTCTCTCTCTCTCTCTCTCTCTCTCTCTCTCTCTCTCTCTCTCTCTCTCTCTCTCTCTCTCTCCCTCTTGCATAAACACGAACACACGCAGAGACAAACATTACCACCAGAGGAATGGTTGTAAACAGACATTTTCTCTCTTTTTTCTTCTTTTCCATCTTCTTTTCCTCCTCCCTCACAGCCTCCCTTCATCCACTTCTTTCTTCCTCCTCCTCCTCCTCCTCCTCCTCCTCCTCCTCCCCCTCCTCCACGCCCACTGTTATGACAAGATCACGGCGCGGAGCCACACTTTTGCACACATTACCGCCACAATGACAATACCTCGCTCCGTTCTCAGATCTTTCTCCCCCTTCTCCTCCTCTTCCCCAGCTCCTCCTCCTCCTCCCTAACTCATCCCAGTCCTGTCCCTCCTTCCTCCTCAATCAACCTCGCCGCTGAGAGGAGAGAGAGAGAGAGAGAGAGAGAGAGAGAGAGAGAGAGGGGGGAAGGGGAGGAAAAGAAAGGTTAAAAAAAGTGAGGGCTGCAGAAGGAGGCACGGCACGCCACAATGGGTGTCGCCCTTAAGAGTGTCGGGAGCAGCGCCCTGCCTGCCGCCTCGGTCTGTGCGGCGCATCGGCACGTATTCAAATGACGGAGGAGCATCAAAGGCCCCGCGCGATCAAAATATAACCCGCCGCGCTGTTTTCGATCTGGCGGGGCTTCAAAAATCCCTCCACATATTCATCTTGTTTGCCTTTGCTCGGGGTAATGGTTCCCGTTTTT
>NC_087154.1:35844526-35852026 GCF_035594125.1 Scylla paramamosain
GGGAAGGGGAAGGATGGGAAAGGAAGGGAAGGGGGAAGTGAGACGCGTGAAGTTCGTGGAAGCGGCGTTGTCCTGGAGGCGGCCGTGGCGGTGGCGGCGGCGGCGGCGGCGGGGGAGGAGGAGGAGGGATGCTTGGCACGTCGGGTTGAGGTCAATACGTCAGGCTCACCCCACCAGGCGATGCACCGGCCGTGTCCGCCACTTCGGAACCTCCACCTCCACTTCCTCCACTTCCTCCACCTTCTCCTTTTCTCCTCAGCCTCACTCTTCCTTCACTCCCTTTTCTCCTTCCTTTCTTCTTTATTTTCCCTCACTTTTCTCATTCTCCATCTTCTCTCTCTCTTCTCCATCTTCCTCTCCTCCATTTTCCTCTTTTTTTGCTCCTCTCTCTCTCTCTCTCTCTCTCTCTCTCTCTCTCTCTCTCTCTCTCTCTCTCTCTCTCTCTCTCTCTCTCTCTCTCTCTCTCTCTCTCTCTCTCTCTCTCTCTCTCTCTCTCTCTCTCTCTCTCTCTCTCTCTCTCTCTCTCTCTCGCCTTCTTTTCTCCTTTCCCTTCGTCTTTTCCTTTTCTTCATCTCCTCACTCTCCATCTTCCTTTCTCTTCCATTCTAAACTCTTTTTCTTTTTCTTCTTTCATTCTCCATATTCTCCTCCTCCTTCTTCCCTTACTTCCTCATCTCCAACTCTTCTCCCTGATCTTCTTTCCTCTCCTAACTTCCTCCTTCCTTATATATTCCTCTTCTCCTTCTCTCTCTTCCTCTTCCCTGACCCCCTTGCCTTCCTTTCGCCTATGTTTCTTATTGTATCTCTTCTTGTTCTTCTTCAACTATGCTATTCTATTTATGTTCTTTGTTCATCCTTTTCTCTCCTCCTTTATTCCTTTCATCTTCCGTTTACCTTCTTCGTCAATATCTTTTATTTCCTTTTCTCTCCTGTTTTCTTTCTTTCACCCTTACTATTCTTCTCCAGCACTCTTTTCTGCTCCTTTTCTCCCTCCACCATACGTACCCCTTCTCTAACATTCTTATCTCCTTACCCCTTCCCTTCTTCCCTCCCCTTTCCTGCCCCCAACTTATCGCCACCCCACTCTTGAACTCTACCTGTCCTCACCTCAACCACCACTATCCCCCATAACACCACTACCACCACCAGTCTATTCCCCCAACCACACTCCCTTCCTCCTTGCCTCCCTCCCCACCTGCCTTCCTTCCTTCCTTCCCACACAGCTGACCTCGACGCCCCTGGAGCTTCTTAAGTTTCGTATCGGCAGTCGTGTGTCTGTTTTTATGAGGGTGTTCCTTCTATATTTGTCGCGCGTGGCAAATGTTATAGTAAGGAAACCAAGTCACTTGTTCCTTTCCGCTAATTGTTTTTACGTGATGCCATTGCTAATCTTGCCTTAAGTGGGGGGGAGGGGTTGTGGTGGTGGTGGTGGTGGGGGAATAGAAAACGGTTTAGGAATAGCAAGAAAATATCTACGTGATAAAAGCTGGGTGATGGATGTACCTACGTATGTAAGTGCTAATACTGACACAATTTATAACAACGTAGTCAATCAGTCAGTTTGTTTGTTAGTTAGTTAGTTAGTGAGTCCTTGAGGGCAATTTGTGGCAGAAAGAAATGATATACGAGGAATTCTGTTTTGAAAAGAGATGAAATGCTAAAAGTGTGCAATGGATGTTTGACTCAATGATAAAAATAGGTGAAAATGCTCTACGCCAACGTGTCTCTCTCTCTCTCTCTCTCTCTCTCTCTCTCTCTCTCTCTCTCTCTCTCTCTCTCTCTCTCTCTCTCTCTCTTTAAAAATTCAGAGAGAGAGAGAGAGAGAGAGAGAGAGAGAGAGAGAGAGAGAGAGAGAGAGAGAGAGAGAGAGAGAGAGAGAGAGAGAGAGAGAGAGAGAGAGAGAGAGAGAGAGAGAGAGAGAGAAAGGTTAACATGTTTTGGTTATTTGTTTATAAAGTGATTTTGGAAGTTATGAACAAATTGCATAGTACCTCCTCCTCCTCCTCCTCCTCCTCCTCCTCCTCCTCCTCCTCCTCCTCTTTCTTCTCCTCCTCTATATACTCCTCCCCTCTTCCTCTTGTCATATCTTTTCCTTTTTCTTATTCTTCTCCACTCTCCGATTTGTTCCACCTCTCCTCCTCCTCCTCTTCTTCTTCTTCCTCCTCCTGCACATCTTCCTCTATCCATCGCATGTCCTGAACTCATGAATAATAAATGAAAGGCGGTGAACATGAACGCAGACTACCACTGAATAATAAGGAAAAAAAGAAAAAAAGCACACACACACACACACACACACACACACACACACACACACACACACACACACACACACACACACACACATAAGAAACACCTCAACTAAAACACGTTCACGGTAAACAAAGAACGGCAAATAAAAAAGAGAAAAAGAAAAAAAGGAAAGAAACTAGTGAATAAAACAACACTCCCTTGAAGAAAAAGAATAAAGAGAAGTACAAGAAGAGAGGATTAGAAAGATGAAGGGAAGGATAATGCATACTTTCAGAGAGAGAGAGAGAGAGAGAGAGAGAGAGAGAGAGAGAGAGAGAGAGAGAGAGAGAGAGAGAGAGAGAGAGAGAGAGAGAAAGGGTCCATATTCAGAAACAGTCACCACTCACCACGACTAATCTTAAAAGTCACAACGATAATCAGCCGGATTTTCAAGAGTGCTTCTTCTGTTAATAATGTAGAAACCTTGTTAATCTGTCACTAGAACCATCAAAACACCCTTAAAAACCCGTGTCACTTCAACTAGAGCCTCTTGAAAGTAGTGAAAGTGAGCAATAGTGTTTCAGAATATATCCCTATGAGAGAGAGAACACGGTGGTAGCAGCAGCAGGAGCGGGTCGGGACTAAGCACGTCGTAATATAACTGAGCACTGAACACCTCCACATAACAGGCGTTGACCAGTCCATTAAATTGGTGGATTAACGAGTTTCCACCGTGTGATGTTCCCCTCCTACAGCTCCCCTCGAAATCCCACCTCTCTCTCTCTCTCTCTCTCTCTCTCTCTCTCTCTCTCTCTCTCTCTCTCTCTCTCTCTCTCTTCCCCCTCACACCAAAAGGGGGTCGTTATGCAGAACGGTGCTGACGATGCAAATGTGTCTAGTTCTGTTAATTCACAATTATCGGACACACGATCGTTACCGCCAAGTACTGTAATTGCTTGTCAGGAGGTGGTTGATGTCCATAATTGGGCTGTAATATTGCATTCAGAACGCTTTTGTGGACGAATACATAGGCTGGGTGGCGCCGACACGGACCGAGATGGCGCCCGGGACTTATAGTGGGAGGTAATCATAATCGCTGCGTGAGTGAATGAGAGTGTGAGTGAGTGAGTGAGTGAGTGAGTGAGGGGGTTGTTCCATTCAGGCCCCTTGTTCCGTTGAGTAAGGCTTGCTTTTGTGAGTGGGTGGGTAGGTAAGTGAACTGTGTGTGTGTGTGTGTGTGTGTGTGTAGTCAAGGTGATAAGGTATGGAGAAGAAAGGCGATTTGTTGACTTGCATAATAAAACACGTCAGCAATTATACACGGCTCATTCAATCCACCTCTCTCTCTCTCTCTCTCTCTCTCTCTCTCTCTCTCTCTCTCTCACACACACACACAAACACACACACACACACATGCCAAACTTATTCCTTGGAAGTGGACGAAAAAAACATACACACACAAACACACATAGCTACTACACAAATACGTACACACACACACACACACACACACACACACACACACGCGTGCACACACAAATGTACACACATGCAACAAAACCATGTACACAATTATTGATCCTGAGCCTCAATACACACACACACACACACACACACACACACACACACACACACACACACACACACACACACACACATACAAACACACGCACGCACATTTAATCAATCGAGGTGTTGCTGGAGGGAGCGAAATAGCATTATAATATTTTGCCAGGCGTGAAAGAGCTCGGGCTTAGGGGGCATAGAAAATGACATGTGGCGGGGCGACGGAGGGAAAAAATGTGTGTAAGCGGTCATTAGGTCGGCTTTGGTCACAAGCTTAATACACGAACAGCGGCTTTCTCCTCTTAATTTTACGAAGGACGAGACCCAAGGCTACTCTGATCCAGTTTTCTCTGTAGCACGAATAGCATAATGACTCTTTGGGCTGGTATAGGGCTGGGCTGTGGTGCGGTGTGGTGTGGTGTGCCCCTCCTCATCCTTCTCCTTCTCCTCCTCCTCCTCCTCCTCCTACTACTACTACTTGAAGGGCTCCGTATAGTGTACAGGGCAAAGGGCAAAGCTGTCTGTGTTTACCTGTAGCCCCCAAGTCAGCACGTGTTCGAAAGCCAGTCTAGAGAAGTAAAGTTTGTAGCATAATCAATATTACGTAGCTTTCGAGAGTGTGTGTTGAGGAACATTGCTTTGTGTTAAATAGTTTTCTGTTCCTCCTTCTCTTTCTCCTCTTCTTTCCTTTCTTGCTTCTTATTCATTCTTATTCTTATCGCCTCCTTTGATTTTTCTGCCAGTTCATCTTCCTTCCTATCTTATTTTTCCTCCTTCTCTTCCTGCTCCTGTATCTCTTACTTTATATTACACAGTGAAGTAGACCACAGACAGCCCCGTGAGGACCAGCAGATCTGTTGCTATTTGTCCTTCCTTTGTGATCCTCCTCCACCTTCCCCCAAACAACTGCAAGTAAGATATCACGTTCCTGCCATTAACCTTGAATATATAGTTAATACAGATTGAGGCAATAAAACCCGAGGTAAATGAGGCGCCGTGAGTCTGGGACGGGGCCTGTAAACCAACCACGTCCCCGCCTCGTCAGCGAACACGGCCCCAGCACCGCAAGGCGACCAACGTGCTCATTCTCTTCCTCTTCCCCGCACTGCCTCGATGCTCGCTAAATGTGGTACTTTTTTCTGTACTGCGGATGGAGGGTTAGATGAGAGAGAGAGAGAGAGAGAGAGAGAGAGAGAGAGAGAGAGAGAGAGAGAGAGAGAGAGAGAGAGAGAGAGAGAGAGAGAGAGAGAGAGAGAGAGAGAGAGAATGTGTAAGTTACGTACTATATCGTTATGCACAATGATAAGAAAATGTAAAATAATTTGAGAAAACTGGCAGTATTTTACCCTTCTCCTCCTTCCCTTACTTCCTCCTTTTTTTCCCATTTCCTCCTTCATTCCCTCTTTCCTCATCTTCCTTTCTCCCCTCTTCTCTCACCACACCTTCTTTCCTCACTTCATTCTCCTCTTCCCTCCAACCATCCCCACCTCCTTCACTTTACCCTCCTTTTTCTCTCCTTTTCTCCTTCCCCTTCCCCTCCTCTTCCATCTCCTGCATGGGTGAGGACTGTTCCCGCCTCCTGTGTCACCCCGTCGCTCCCTCATCACCTCCCTCATCACCTCCCTCATTCCACTGCCGCATTAAGAGCAGCTTTACCACTGAGGGTTGTGGGTGACACACGCAAAAAGACCCACGGAAGGAAAAATGGTATTACGATTAGGAAATAAGCTGGCAGATTGTATAATATTAATGTTCATTATGAAATAGCGTCTAAGTATGAGGCAATCCGATTCTACAAAACACAAAATAATCCCGTGTCCTTTCTGGTGCGTTCTGCTGTCTTGCTAAAAAAAAAGTGTGATTTGAAGTGAAACGTGTTGTGCATTAGTAGTTCAGCAGTAGCTTTGGTAGTAGTGGTGGTAGTGGTGGTAGAGGAAGTAGTGGTATTGGTGGTGGTGGTGGTGGTGGTGGTGGTGGTGGTAGTAGTAGTAGAAGTAGTGGTGGTGATAGTAGTAGTAGTAGTAGTAGTAGTAGTATGATGATGATGATGATGATGATGATGATGATGATGATGATGATGATGATGAGGAGGAGGAGGAGGAGGAGGACGACGACGACGAGAAGAAAAGTATTAGCAGTGGTAGTGGTAGTGGTACTAGCAGTAATGGGTAATGAGATGTGTGTGTGTGTGTGTGTGTGTGTGTGTGTGTGTGTGTGTGTGTGTGTGTGTGTGTGTGTGTGTGTGTGTGCGTGTGTGTGTGCACGTTCTTGCGAGCTCCGCGTACCACAATGACTTGACATCTCATTACAATTTCCTGTTGAGCTCATAAGCCAATGCACAGCCACACCACCACCACCACCACCACCACGACCACCACCACCACCATATCCATCTCAATCACACATCCACTACGCTCCACTGAAGACACGTGCCACCCCCATCATCACCGTCACTAGCCCATCACCACCACCCTGTAAACACCACCTCCCGTGCCACACAAGCAGCCACGGACCGTCATTAAACAGCACTAAAACAGCCATCACTTTCACCCTTTCCTTCCTTCTTTTCCTTTCCCAGAAGGTTAGCGCGGAGTGGCCAGTCAGTCAATAGCATTACTCGTGGGGTGTTTAACCGGACTCGTAACCCGTGATGCCGTCTGTTTTATTAATAATGTGAGGCTTGGGGAGTAGAAGGAGGAGGAGGACTAGGAGGAGGAGGAGGAGGAGGAGGAGGAGGAGGAGGAGGAAAGGGAGAAAGGGAGGGAATGGAAGGGTGGTGTGGTAGGTCCGAGGAACCTGATTATGTGGACGCCAGATGTAAGATGACTCACTATGTGTATGAGTGTGTGTGTGTGTGTGTGTGTGTGTGTGTGTGTGTGTGTGTGTCTGTGTGTGTGTGTGTGTGTGTGTGTGTGTGTGTGTGTGTGTGTGTGTGTGTGTGTGTGTGTGTGGTTAGTATTCAAGAAAGGAAGCAAGCGGAAGGAAGCCAAAAGGAAAAGAGTATTAAGCGAAGAATAATATATAGACAATACGTGGCAGAGAGAGAGAGAGAGAGAGAGAGAGAGAGAGAGAGAGAGAGAGAGAGAGAGAGAGAGAGAGAGAGAGAGAGAGAAAATTGCAAGGAATCTAAACACCACAGCAAGCATGTAAACGATGTAGAAAACTATTAACTAAATATAACAAACAAGAGAACAACGAAAAAAAGAAACAAAGAAAAAAAATAAGATGGAAGAAAATAGGTAAAAAAAAAAAAAAGATAGAAAAGACCACGGATGGAGGAACAGAAAACTTTACTACCTCAACACGTTAAGACCTATACTGCTGGTGAGGAAGTAATGACGCAACAAGTAACCAGAGTCTTTTACAAAACATTCCACAGAGCGAGGGATAAGCAGGCGGGGAATTATTATGATGCAAGAATGAAACGACCAGCCAAACCGGACACTGTCTGCTTACCTTACTAATGTGAAAACTGACGCAATGAGAAACCGACTTAAATACTTCACATCCTCGTCATCTAAATATTGCCTTCCTTTTTTGGCGTCACTCCATTGAGCTTCATTAGCTTTCACATCCTCATCGCTTTTTTTTTTTTACTCTGTCTTAAGGATCAATTTAGATTTTTATTCAGTAAGTATTGTCATAACGAAACGGAAATATCATAAGGAGAAGCATACATACTGACATCTTTCCTACTATTCA
>NC_087154.1:35859526-35864526 GCF_035594125.1 Scylla paramamosain
GAGAGAGAGAGAGAGAGAGAGAGAGAGAGAGAGAGAGAGAGAGAGAGAGAGAGAGAGAGAGAGAGAGAGAGAGAGAGAGAGAGAGAGAGTAGATACGGACATACAAATAGATAAATATATAAGCAAATCAAGAAAGTGGTCTTAGTAACTCCTAAATATAAAGACAAGCAGACAGACAGACAGACAGACAGACAGACAGACGGACACACATATGAAATTATTAGTCAGCGCGACAGACAAAAACATACATCAAAATAATTACACAAAAAAGACACATAAAAACATAAAGTCCTTTTAATTCAAGCTCAATTATCACCGACAAAAATAGACTAAATTTTTTACACAACTCTTGTATAAGACGTAGATAAACTTCCTTCCTTCCTTCCGTCCTTCCTTCCTTCCTTCCTTCCTTCCTTCCTTCATTCATTCATTCCTTTCCTTGTCCTCCTTGTCCTTCTTCCATCCTTCGTCTCGCCACCACCAGTACCACCACCACCACCACCATCATCATCACGACCCGGGCAGCCACTCCACCACAAAATTTCAGTGGTAATTAGCCCTGTCTCTCCATCATAAACCCTAATTAAAAGAATCAAAGGGAAACGGGCGAATAATTACCTAATAGAACGTCCGCGGTCTCAACCTTATCCAAAAACGCACACAAAGAACTTTTCCAAAACAAATTGGATTGAGTCAAACGTCACCCCGTATATGATTTTGCATTTTAACGTGGCAATTTTCCCCTCATTATAAAAACGTTTCAAATCATCTCCCCTTCCACTCCCCGCTCTCTCTCTCTCTCTCTCTCTCTCTCTCTCTCTCTCTCTCTCTCTCTCTTGCCCCGATTTTTACTTCCTCTCCGGCAGTCGCATGATAAGCAGATCATCACGATTATCTGGGGTTAAACAAAGGCTAATTTACATTTTTATCAGCCGGGATAAGACGACTGTGGGAGCCTACTACTACTACTACTACTACCTCCTCCTCCTCCTCCTCCTGCTAGTCTCCCCTCCTCACATCCTTCAGTTTCCTACCCCCTTCCTCCTCCCTTCCTTCCTCTCTCTCTCTCTCTCTCTCTCTCTCTCTCTCTCTCTCTCTCTCTCTCTCTCTCTCTCTCTCTCTCTCTCTTCTTTCATCCGTTCACCCTGTCCTGTGTCTCTCCCTCCTTGCCTCTCTCTTCCTCTCTCCCACCATCCCTCCTGTCTCTGCAACCCTCCCTCCTTCCTCCCTCCTTCCTCTCCCTCCCCTCCCACCTCTCCCTCTCTCTCCCTCCGTCCTCCGCCAGCAGTTTGTAGTTTTGAATGGAACGTGCGTGCATATATGAGTTTGTTTTTATCTTAAAGGCTCGAGCGTTTATGCCAAGGGGGAAAAATAATACTTTGATCTCTCCTCTAAAACTACGGCGGGCGTACTCAGATTTTGCGTTGGGTTAGACGTTTTGATGGATATTTCATTTGGCTGAAGGACCGCCGCGCTGGCCTGGCGTCTGCGGCGGCGGTGGTGGTGGTGGTGGTGGTGGAAGCGTTCATATCTCTTTTTCTCTATTTCTCTTTCTCTTTCTCGGTCTCTCTCTCTCCGTCTCTCTCTCTCTCTCTCTCTCTCTCTCTCTCTCTCTCTCTCTCTCTCTCTCTCTGATGAATCCTAAGCCTTCTATTTCTCATTCTCTTTTTCCTCCTTCCCCCCCCCTGCACCCTTTTCTTCTCATTCTCCTTATTATTATTCTTGTCTTTCTCATCCTCAAAAAGTTAGGATGAGAGTTACACACACACACACACACACACACACACACACACACACACACAATTCCATGCCCAACTAAGAACGTCCCCTCAGCTGAACCGAACCCAAGGTAACTTAACGCAGTACACCTGAACCCAACCCCAAACTCAGACCCTAATTCTTTCAGGACACAAGAGCAGGTGAGAGTCAGACCAGGAGACCATTCAGATCGCCAGGACGGACCCTTCCCCCCGATCATCTTTTGTCATCACCACCACCACCACCACCACCACCACCACCTGCTCGCGAACACTGAGAAGGCAAGGCAAGGTGAAGCAAGGCAAGGACACAAGAGGGCTGATTTCACTGTTGCTTCCTGTTGTTGTGATCGTTAGGTTAGGTTAGGTTAGGTTTAGTTAGGTTAGGTTAAGTAAGGTAAGCTTAGATTAGATTAGGTTAGGTTAAGTTAGGTTAGCTTAGGTTACCTTAGGTTTAGTTAGGTTAGCTTAGGTTAGCTTTCGATCTCTACCCGCCACCACCACCACCACCACCACCACCATCAACACCACCATCGAATCAGTGCTTACATTAAGGAATCAAAGACCTTAATTTTGTAATGATCATCACCATGTTGGGAATTTCCAGAACCACGAAAACAACAATTATGAAATCGGATCTACCGTAGAAGTTGGTAATGCCAGTTGGCAAGGCAAGGTTAGGAACATAACCAAACAACCGTAAAAATCAAGCCAGTACAGTTAGGAGAAGCTGGTAAGGGTTCCCTCCACCACCGCCAGGCCACGACACCAAGCCAGAGACTACGGTGAAGGCGAGACTTAAAGGCAAGAGAAAAAGAGCAGCACGGAGACCATATAGGAACCGAGAGGAAGAAGAAGAGGAAGAGGAAGAGGTCAAACAAAATCAGCATCTTGAGGATTAAGTCTGAGAACCGCGCGCTCAGCAGGACAGGACTCAGCAGAGAGAGAGAGAGAGAGAGAGAGAGAGAGAGAGAGAGAGAGAGAGAGAGAGAGAGAGAGAGAGAGAGAGAGAGAATGACCATCGAATGTTGAAATTTCTCGTGTTAGGTCCCCTGCAACCCACCACCGCCGACGCCGCCACGCCAGATCATATGTAAATTTGACGTTTCTCAGGGCGGACAGTGACGAGGGAGAAGGGGGAGGAGGAGGAGGAGGAGGAGGAGGAGAGATAGTAGCAGGAGGAGAGAGAGAGAGAGAGAGAGAGAGAGAGAGAGAGAGAGAGAGAGAGAGAGAGAGAGAGAGAGAGAGAGAGAGAGAGAGAGAGAGAGAGAGAGAGAGAGAGAGAGAGAGAGAGGGGGGAATGCAAGACAGAAAAAGGGGAGGGTAGAAGGGAGGGCTAAAGGAAATGAGGGACGGATGAGAGAGAGGGTCAGGAGAAGGGGAGGGAGAGAGAGAGAGACTGAGAGAGAAAGAAGGGAGAGAAGGGAGAGAGAGAAGCAAAAGGGGAAAATAAATGAATTGGGAGATGTGGAGATGTGGAGCAGATGACAGGGCAGAGGTGGAAGGGAGGGAGCAAATGAATGGATTGGTTAAGCCCCGAAGGAGGAAGGCTAGTGGAGGAGGAAAAAGGTGGAGGGGAGGCAGCAGGAGGAAAAGGGGAGACAGGAAGACTATTTTATAAAAGGTGAGGGAGGAAATCTATAAAGGAAGGAATACACACACACACACACACACACACACACACACACACACACACACACACACACACACACACACACACACACACACACAGACACACACATACAAATATCTTAACTACGGTAAATGATTTTTTTGTACCTTACCGTAACAAGAAGAAGAAGAAGAAGAAGAAGAAGAAGAAGAAGAAGAAGAAGAAGAAGAAGAAGAAGAAGAAGATACAAGAAAAAGAAGAAAATATTGACAAACATCCCCACTGAAATACTTAAATGGAAGAAAAAAGAAAATTAAAAGATATGCAACTAATAATAACTCTCTCTCTCTCTCTCTCTCTCTCTCTCTCTCTCTCTCTCTCTCTCTCTCTCTCTCTCTCCTTATCCCCAGCCGTCAAGGGGCAAAGTGTGTGTGTGTTCGTTTAGATCTTCTTGACACATTGATTCTCTCACTCTTTCCCTGCGCTTCCATTCTACATTGCTCCATCAAGCCTGACCTTCCTTCCTTCCTTCCCTGCAATCTTGCTTCTTTCCCTTCATTTCTCCTTATTCCCATCTCATCTCGTTCCCTCTCCTCTCTTGCTCCTCGCCTCTTCTCTTCCTCTCACTCATATTCTTGGTTCTCTGCTTTTCTTTATCGTAGGTTATTCTCAACTCATTGTGTTTATTTCTCTCTTCCTCCTGCTTTTCCTCCTTCTTCTCCTCCTCCCTTTATCTTTCATTTTCTCTTCTTCTTCTGCTATTGTTTTCTTGTCTTTCTTTTTCCTTAGCTTGTTTATGTTTCATTGCATTTTCCTCTTCTCTTTTTTCTTTTTCTTTTCCTCCTCCTCCTCGTACTCCTCCTTCTCCTCTTCTTCCTGTTCCTAAATAGTCACTTTTCCTTCCCTTACTTTATTCCCACTCACTGAATTTCCCTCTTCTTTCCTATTCCTTACAATCTTAACTACTTTCCTTCATTTCAGTGTTTCTCGTCTCCTAATCCCTCTCATTCAAATTTTTTCCTATTCTTCATTGCATTCTGTGTCTCCACCTTCTCATCTCCCTATTCTTTCCGTCCTTCATCCCGCGCCTTCCGCCAAACACTCACACAAACCACTGAACACCTCTGGACCGCCGCCCGCACATCAGAGGTCGGTAATACTGCAATATTAATCAGGGAAGAACTGTCAGTCAGGGCGACGGAAGTGTGTGGCTGAGGTGTGGCGGCCCGTGACCGACCTGGCTTGCTATTTTGGCTCGACCTGCACTGAGGGGGAGCGACGGGAGAGAGAAGAGAGAGAGGAGAGAGAGGAGAGAGGGTGGGATGGAAGGGTTTCAAGAGGAGGACTGTAGAGAAACACGGAAGGGTCAGATAATGTGACTTTCAAAGGTTGTGAGATGAGAGAGAGAGTGGCGGTCTGGTGGAATGAGCAGCAGGGTAGAGGGTGAGAGGTTAGGGAGTGCGAGGGGACACGAGGTAAGGTAGGAAGGATAGATTGAGGGATGAGGTAAGGGGATAAGGGAAATAAGGTATGGAGGGTGAAGGGGTAAGGAGAGGGAGGAGGTTAGGGGAGGAAAGGCTGGATGGTTGAGGGGATGAGTTACAGGGTGGAAGGAAATAGGAAGGAATGGG
>NC_087154.1:35879526-35884526 GCF_035594125.1 Scylla paramamosain
CCACCACCACCACCATCGCCACCGCCACCACTGCAATGTTCTGAATATTTTGCAGATGATAGGATGACTGTTGTTGTTGTTAGTGATGGTGGTGGTGGTGGTGTATGTAAATATGTGTACGTGTTAGTATGGTTATCTTAATATGGTTAATTTTCTTTTTGTTTTCTTTTGGTTAATGTGTCTTCAGTGGTAGATGTATGTACATTGTGACGCTGGTGGTGGTGATGGTGGTGGTGCCGGTGTTTGGTTTATGTTCCATTATTACTATCTACTGCTGCTTCTGTTGATGCTGTGGTTCGTCGCGTACTGGTGTAGAGAGGGTTAGAGCCATGCCCTCATTTTCATCATCGTTCTTATCTTCCCTTCTATTCCTAATCCTCCTTCTTTACTTCTGCTGCTACTACTACTGCTGCTACTACTACTACTACTACTACTACTACTACTACTACTACTACTACTACTACTACTACTACTACTACTACTACTACATCTCCCACACCTCTTCTCCCTCCCTGCATCTCATGAAGCAGTCATTCTCTCCCCGTAGCAGTCAGACAATTAGCAGATGCGTTATTTTTTCCAAGGATCGCAACAATTAGTAATATACATTAAGAAAAACAACGCAAGGTATCAGCATATGAAGCCACTTGTTAAAAAAAAGAAAGAAAAATGGGGGCATACATTTTTCTCAATTACGTATCAATATTTTCCATTCCATTATAATAATTCAATGGTTTACCGGAGAGAGAGAAAAAAGGTAGGAATAAAACACAGGAACCTTTCTATCTGTGTAATTAAGGAGCATTTTCCGGCCCCGATCTATTATAACAATTATAATGTGAAGAAAAGAAGAGAGAGGGAGAGAAAATAAGTGGACGCATTTTAAGCCGCGGGAAAGGAGGAATCTTCGCATCTCCTTAATTAAGCAGCATTCACCACCCCCTGCCCCGATCTATTATGCATCAGCAGGGGGCGGGAGGCGAACTGATTCCCCTCAACACACATCACGTACCCGCCAGTACACTTCCCCTCCAAGGTCGCTGCGTGCCACATATGCGAGGCGCCAAGGTCAGCTGATGTATACCTCATGATTCTCAAAGGATAGTGACGCCTTATTTGAGTGTCAAGGTTACTCGATGTATGAAGCGCCAAGGTCAACTTATATTTTCTTATGTAAGTGAGGTGCTAATTCAGGCCCACTGAGATGCCAATCCCTGAAGGAAAAGGGCGAAAAGGATTATTCAGAGTTAGAGAAACAATTCAAGTCGTAGGAAACGGGGAAACACAGAAGCAGGAAGGGAGTTTCAGTGCGTATGTGCTTAATAACTCGCAAAGTTGACTCATGCCATATTTTCGTATCAAAGTAACTTGATGCCACATGTATGAGACCTCAAGGTCACCCAACTCAAACTCTGTGACTCGAAAAGATCATCTGTACCACATTTTCACGCCAGCGTCACTCAACACAACCCTAAAGACTCACATTTCTAGCCAAGGTCATCCAACACACTCTTCGTGACTGGGAAACTTCCTCAGACGCCACATTTCTGCATCAAAGTCACCAAACACCATATTTCCAACCCCAAAAAAGTCACTATTAACATCCTTACAACTCACGAAGGTCACGAAGGTCAACTAATAGCACCTTACCAGGTAGTCAAGGTCTCCCAGCATACAACCGCCTCGCCAAGTTCTCTCAATACCTCACCATCGCGCGAAGGTCACTAAATGAAGATAAAATTCCCCACAACGAAACATAAGTATTACGCGTCTATTGTTTCACCCACATTAATATCTAAGTGCTTCAAGAGAGGGACTATCAGGGAACATTGACAACATTAGCACTCACAGCACGGTCTTGAGGTGTAGGAGAAGTGAGGAGGGACTGGACGGGGGAATGATGAGACTAAGCAGGGAAGGACGGGGAGGGGACAGAGCGATGCAGACTGTGTCGGAGGCGGTGTGTGGCTGTGGGTGCAAGACTCTCATAAATTCATCCTGTCAGTATTATTTTTTTCCCTCCCCGCTTGGACATGAATGCAAAAAAGCTCCGAACACAAGCACACAAGCACACAAGCACACGAGCACACGAGCACACATTGGAATGCACTTGCCTGCCTCTCTCTCTCACTCACTCACTTCACTCACTCACACTCTCACTCCCTCCCTCGCTCACCGTCTTTGTGTGCGCGTTCCTCAGGCTTCATACTAACACTCGGCGACGCTGGAGTAAAGCATTTGACCGAGTAGTCGTGGTGTATGTATATATTTACGTACACACATCAATAGAATTTACCAGCTTGAATATGTATACTGATTTCAGCCTTTATTTACATATGGATGTGTTTGAGGGAGTATACATATGAATGAAGCTCAGCTCAGGCCCACACTTAGGGGAGGGGGAGGGGAGAAGGGGAAGGAGATGAAATGGGAAGGGGGAAGGGGGAGGGAAAGAGAGATAGAGAGAGAGAGAGAGGGGGAGGCTAATGTAGGTGGGAGTAAAGGTAGACGAGGAAGATTAGAGGGGAAAAGGTGTGTGTGTGTGTGTGTGTGTGTGTGTGTGTGTATGCAGTATACATACCTTTATATCCATACACATACATACATACATACAAATATACATCCAATACTATACAAAAGGCCTCTTCAACCTTCTCCGTGTACCTGTATAGTGGAGAGAGAGAGAGAGAGAGAGAGAGAGAGAGAGAGAGAGAGAGAGAGAGAGAGAGAGAGAGAGAGAGAGAGAGAGAGAGAGAGAGAGGGCAAGCGATATGAAGAGAAAGAAGGGTGAGGAAAAATTAACGGAAATATATAGAAGAGGATACATGGAAATTAGGGAGAGGAAGGGGAGCGGAAGAAAAGTGTAAAAAAAAAGAACGGCAGTGAGAGAGGAAAGGAAAGAAGAGGAGAGGAAAGGGGAGAAACGGGAGGGGAGACAGAAAGAGAGAGAGAGAGAGAGAGAGAGAGAGAGAGAGAGAGAGAGAGAGAGAGAGAGAGAGAGAGAGAGAGAGAGAGAGAGAGAGAGAGAGAGAGAAAAGAAAATGTGAGATAAAATGAAAACAAAATGATGTTGTGCTGCTGCTATTAATGATGTCAGTAATTGTTGTTGTTGTTGTTGTTGTTGTTGTTGTTAGTGGTGGTAGTAGAAGTAGTTTCTCTCTCTCTCTCTCTCTCTCTCTCTCTCTCTCTCTCTCTCTCTCTCTCTCTCTCTCTCTCTCTCTCTCTCTCTCTCCTCTACATCTTCCTTAACTTCTCTTCCCTCCCTCCTTTCTTCAGTACTCCAACCCTCTCTTCCTTCCTTCCTTTCTTCCTTTCCATCCTCTGCACCTTCTTCCTTTCTTCCTACCTTCCTTACTTCCTGCTTACCAACCTACATTCCTTCCTTCCTTCCTTCCTTCCTCACTTTCTATCCTCTGCGTACACCTCTCTCCTTGCCTCATTCCCTCCCTACCTCCCTCTCTCCCTCACTATCCCAAGCCAAGTCCTGCCTGACTCTCGTGTCCGACCGAAGCTGCGCCTTACTTTACAATTAATTCCATAATATCGTCTCCACTTGCAATTAAGTCCAATTCTCACCCAACTAAGTTTACGATAATTCCCAAGTCGGAGCAGTTTAGGGGATAATCCAATTTACTGTGACAACTAAAATGCGATCCCAATTTACAATAAAGCTTCTGGTATAATCACAGTTTACAGACGCGTTCCTGAGACTCATAAGGAGAGCAATGGACGCCACGCTGTTCCTCTCTCGTGGCGCCGACCGAGGAGGAGGCGGAGGAGGAGGAAGAGGAGGGAGGAGGAGGAGGACGAGGCTGGGTGGCGTAAGTTGGGTAGCGGCGCCGGCGGCAAGCGATGAGGTGCAGAGAGAAAGTTACCAGGACAGAGAGAGAGAGAGAGAGAGAGAGAGAGAGAGAGAGAGAGAGAGGTCGTCGTCGAATTGATTAGAGGCCGAGTTGGATACAGGTCGAGGAGTTCATTAAGAGGGCGAGGTGATCAGAGGCGAGGTAAAGGTATAGGGCTGCTGCAGGACTCAAGGCTGCCAGGCTGACCACCGCCGGACTTTTGTGCTCGTCAGTGTGAGTGCGTGTGAGTGTTCGCCTGACTCTGCCTCGCTCTGGTATGGTCTGGTGTTGCTATTATTATGATTATCACTACTATTATTGCTACTACTACTACTATTGCTACTACTACTACTACTACTACAACTACTACTACTACTACTACTATTACACTGCCATTGACGCACACACGCACGTAGATCTTCTCTCTCCGTGTCTGTCTCTGTCTCTCTGTCTCCTCACCCGCCTCTAATTAATTAATGAGGATAATGAGGCGCAGGAGGCCAGGGTGGTGATGGACAAAGGGAGGCGTGGACTTCATTACAGCGTCTGGTCATATGAGGTCGAGTTAACCCAAGACCAATTTCATCGCCGGTCAAAGAGACGACGCCAAACGGTCGACTGCAGTGAGGGATAAATTCCATCAAAGTTCGATGTTAATGAAGGCAAAATGGAGGGGGAGGGAGACTGACTGAAGAAGAGAAGGAAGCAAGGAAGGAAGGAAGGAAGGAAGGACAGTCTGACTCTAGTTGATGTGGTAGCCGATAAGGAGAAGGAGGAAGAGGGAGAAAAACGAGGAGTGGAAGGAAGGAAGGAAGGAAATGGAGCAATAAAAAAAAAAACTTTACGACGAAAAACGAAAAAGAGATGAACTAGACGAAAGAACAAGAAGAAACGAGAACGAAGAGAACCAGGAACAGGAAGAAGAAGAGGAGGAGGAGGAGGAGGAGGAGGAGGAGGAGGAGGAGGAGGAGGAGGAAGGAGGATTCCGGGAGATGACTTTGAGAACCGGTCGAGTACATTTTGAGGTCGAGTTGGCTGGAGGGACTAAGTTAACGGCAGTTCGAATAGGCTATCGGTCGATTTCATTACGGGACCAGGAGTTGACTGCGCCCCAAGTTGACGGGTGGTTCTCAAGTGTCATGCGCTTTGATAATGTCT
>NC_087154.1:35889526-35897026 GCF_035594125.1 Scylla paramamosain
CTGGGTAAAAAAAGAAAAAAAAAGGATATATGTCATGCACACCAAACGAAGGAACTTTCCACAGAATTCGTAGCAAAAACGTCACGATTACCAGAGAAAATTTTCTTCCCACCGTCCATCTTAATGATAAAAAATATGGCAAGTCTGAAGACGGCGAGGAGACCGTCTGGCTACACAGGAATCTCTGCTACTACAAGACTACAAGGAAAAGGAGACTGAATGTAGAGACCATAGGAGAAGGAAGAGATAAAAAAAGAACGGGACTGAAAAAAAAGAAAAAAAAAACTAACGGCAGCAGACCTTTTGGCTCTTACAAGGGTCTTTGGCGAGAGTGTTCGCGATGCACTACAGTAATATAAACTGAGAGATGTAGGGTAGTAAAGGCGAAGAAGGAGGGGGAGAAAGAGGGGGAGGAGGAGGAGGAGGAGGAGGAGGAGGAGGAGGAGGGGAAGAAAGTGATTACTCCTACGTCTACAAAACAGAGACAGCGACACTGACCATGGTTTCTAGGGCTGCCCTCGCGTCGTACTGTTGGGGAGACAGACACAAGGATTAGTAATGGCGACAAGTAATAACTAAGAGGGGAAATTAAAAAAAAAAAACGCTTCCTTCTTTTCCTTAAAATAGTAGATAAGAAAATCGGACTGCACGCCTACTTAAATACACACACACACACACACACACACACACACACACACACACACACACACACACACACTAGCACAGCAGATAACTAAGACAAAGAGAAAGGAAAAGAAAACACGCTTCTTTCTTTCCTTCAAAAAAAAAAAAAAAAATAAATAAATAAATAAATAAAATCAGAAGAAAATCAAACTACCCGCCTACTTGAGCACACACACACACACACACAGGGACACACAGGCACACACATTTCATTCCCGCTGGAGATCAATCCCATTATAACAACAAAAGATAATTCGTTGCCTGTACTTAGTTCCAATCGCGCAGCTTTTCACGCGGCCACTCAAGGCGAGGCGCATTAATAAGGTATTACACCAGAAAATTTCATTATGCCACTTAATGCTGGTTGAATAATAAATGCTACTCAATCAGTCTCGGCACTTTACTTCACAGTCTCGGTTAATAAGAGAGCGGCAGATTATTAACAAGGCCGAGCGTGTCATTCGTCAAAGCAAATACACGTGGAGTAATAATAATAATAATAATAATAATAATAATAATAATGCGATGAATTACAGAAGTTTTTATTGATGAAGCTTATTAGACTGGGGAAAAGTGGTATATATATAAATTGGTGTCTGGAGGAGAGAGAGAGAGAGAGAGAGAGAGAGAGAGAGAGAGAGAGAGAGAGAGAGAGAGAGAGAGAGAGAGAGAGAGAGAGAGAGAGAGAGAGAGAGAGAGAGAGAGAGAGAGAGAGAGAGAGAGAGAGAGAGAGAGAGAGAGAGAGAGAGAGAGATACACGTATAACATTGCTTTCCTCCTTTCTTTCTTTCATTCAAATATCTATTACTTTCTCCACCTACTAATCATCTTTCTATTCAACTCGAAAGTGAAAAAAAAAAGATAATTTCAACCGTACATTTTAAGCCAAGCCTCCCTTCAGTCATATACAATGCAAGCTTTCCCTCTTTTCCCTCATGAAGATAACCATTCATTTATCTCTCTCCTGATCACCTTTTGAAAGCGCAAAAAAGGATAATTTCAAGCGTACGTTTTAAGCCACACCTCCCTTCAGCCCTATACAATGCAGCCCTTCCCTCCCTTCCCTCATGCACACAATCACGCCTCATCCTCCTCTCTTGGTCAATCTTTCATTCAACTTCGTCCCCATTACGGCGCCTCTTTTCCGCCCTAAATGTAACTGTGGGTGTCGCTTTAGGCTCGTATCCTAATCTCCCTCGCGGCATTCCTTCCTTCTTTCCCTCATTCCCTCCCTTCCACCTGATTTTAAGAGTGATTCTCTTCCTCTTCCTCCATCCTCTTTCTAGCCTCACCTCTTCCTCCTCCTCCTCCTCCTCCTCCTCCTCCTCCTCCTCCTCCTCTTCCTCCTCCACCTTAACCCCCAAACTCGACCACAGCCTCACCACCTTCCTCTCTTTCCACCTGGACCCTTATGGCACCTTCCCCTTCCCCCTCCCCCCTCCTCTTCCTCCTCCTCTTCCTCCTCCTCCTCCTTCTCCTCGCTATAGTGGCACCCCATTACCACCTAAGGACACAGTGACACCTCCTCTCCATATTCCAGCCCACGGCACCCTGGCACCCTCCCCTGGCACCCTCCCTGGTACCCATGCTGGTACCCCCCTTGGCACCCTCCCTAGGCACCTTTCCCTCCTCCTCTCTCCATATATATCTTGACCCCCACAGTAGTAGCAACCCTTCTCTAAATGGCGACTCCAGTGCCGGCCCCCCTCCCCCATTTACTAGTCCCCAGTCCCAACCCCACTCAAGGCATTGTGGCACTCTCTCTCTCTCTCTCTCTCTCTCTCTCTCTCTCTCTCTCTCTCTCTCTCTCTCTCTCTCTCTCTCTCTCTCTCTCTCCCACACGACACTCCAATCGCTGGCTAACTTG
Organism: Scylla paramamosain; assembly: GCF_035594125.1. NCBI lineage: Eukaryota > Metazoa > Arthropoda > Malacostraca > Decapoda > Portunidae > Scylla > Scylla paramamosain. The sequence goes on from NC_087154.1 coordinate 35,892,078, forward strand.
TACACGTCATTACAGGCAATGGCGCTTATGGTTAACGACCAGAGGCGCTCAGCTGCTGACTCAGTACCGGTGACCGTGCCGCGACGGTGACGATGATGATGATGATGATGGTGATGATGAGCACGATGATGGTGGAGCCTAATGGTGGCAGCTTGAGGATGAGGATAGTGACTCGACGCGGTGTGAAGGGGTTTGTATTGTGTTTGTGAGAGAGAGAGAGAGAGAGAGAGAGAGAGAGAGAGAGAGAGAGAGAGAGAGAGAGAGAGAGAGAGAGAGAGAGAGAGAGAGAGAGAGAGAATAGGGTAATGAGAGTAAAACCGAACTGGAAGGTACAGAGAGAGGGATGCATCGGCGGAAAGGAGGAGGAGGAGGAGGAGGAGGAGGAGGAGGAGGAGGACAAAAGCCACGAGCAATGAGCAGCGCCAGGCGTCCCAATAAGAGCATCAGAGGCAGTTCCGGCGGAGTGTGGGGGACGAGGAACAACCACCACCACCACCACCACCATCACCACCACTACAGCTCCCTCCACCTGTACAACCCTCCTCCACCTTCTCCATTCCTCCTGTACTCCTATCATCCACCTCCTCCAGTCTCATCTCCTCTCCTCTCTCTTCTTCACGCCATCTCCTTCATCTCATCTTCTCTCCGGATGGTGGTGGTGGTGGTGGTGGTGGCGGTGGTGTTAGTAGTAGTAGTAGTAGTAGTAGTAGTAGTAGTATTAGTAGTAGTAGTATGAGAAATAGCTATATGAACTCATGATAACGACCAATACAACGACGACGATGATAATAATAATAATAATAATAATAATAATAATAATAATAATAATAATAATAATAATAATAATAATAATAATAATAATAATAACAACAGCAGCAGCAGCAGCGCCTACTCAGTGTTGCAAGAGGGCCTGGCGGACACAAAGGAGTCGTGGTCACAATCCCTGCCGCTGTTCCCTCAGTGTTCATCCGTCAAAGGAAGGAGAACACGAGCCCGCCACAGCCTTCCTTCCCACGAGCTGGCGAGGGCACTGCACCAAGCCAGCCCGCCACGCTTCCTCCTTCCCTGCTCGGCAAACCACCTCCTTTACCAGTGACAGCATCTTTGTACACTTCTTTCTTCCCAGATGCTGTAAATTTTTGTTTTAAATCTCCTAAGTACACTTCTTGCAGCACTTTCTTTTTCTCCTGCACTGATAACTGTCTCGTCTTACAGTGATATCATTCCTGTACAATTCTTTCTTTCCAAACGTTGCAATTTGTTATGTTCTAGACCTTCTCTTTTAGTGGTATCATCTAAGTAACCTTTCTGCAATTCTTCTTCTTCCGCTGCACTGAGGACTAGTTCTTACAGTGATATCATGCTAGTTCACGCCCCACGACACTCTTCTCTTCTCTTCCTTGTAGCACCTTATGACCCTGTTGTTCTGTATTCAGCCAGTCAATCTTTTTTTTTCTCATGCACTACAAACAACTCTTCTTCTACAGCGCTAGCAGCCCCATACGCCATCCTCACAGCATTCACCTCCCACATTTTCTTTGTTTTCTTTCCCTCAATTGAAGCATAGAATAATGGCCCATCCCTCCAAATAATTATAGCCTCCCCTTTTTTCTCCCCATCCAAATAATCTCCCCTTTTCCTTCCTTTCTTCCACCGAGCCCTCCTTTTCCTCTACGAGATCCTTTTTCTTCTCCATCTACAAAAAAAAAAAAAAACTTTCCTTTGACTTTTCTTCACAGAACCTCCTTTCTCTCCACGCGCCATCCACCGTCCCTCCCTCCCTCTCTCCCTCCCTTTGGAAGCAGAAACAGTAGGAGCAGGACGCCACAATAGCAGGTGTAATGTCCGTCCTCACAGTAAAGGCGGAGGAGGAGTATGAGGAGGAGGAGGAGGAGGAGGAGGAGGCAGCGTCCAGTCCAAGCCCCTCCACTACCTCCCTCCCTCACTTCCTCCCTCCACTTCCCCGGAGCAGCAGCAGCAGCAGCAGGGAAAGAGCAGAAGCAGGAGCGGAGGCAGGAGCAGCAGCAGCAGCAGCAGCAGCAAGAGCAGGAGCACTAACAAACGGAGCATCATCAGTGTGGACGCGTGTCTTGTTGTGTTCTAATGGGAGGAATTATCATACATGGCTCCGCACTGGCGTTAACCATTGTCTTTGTCGGCGAGGACTGACCCATCCTCCGGCAGCACATAATAACATTGACGCTCCGGCCATTACTCTTCACAAATCTTGTATAATACACGAGTGTTCTCTGTTCTTAGAGGGAGGGTCTGTCTCTGAAATGTTCTCTCTCTCTCTCTCTCTCTCTCTCTCTCTCTCTCTCTCTCTCTCTCTCTCTCTCTCTCTCTCTCTCTCTCTCTCTCTCTCTCTCTCTCGTGACATATCTTGGAAATGCGCGCGCCGCCTCTGCCGTTGTGTGTGTGTGTGTGTGTGTGTGTGTGTGTGTGTGTGTGTGTGTGTGTGTGTGAATGTGTTGTATTTGCTGTCCAGCCTTGTGAAGTTTGTCCTCAAAGTCCACATAAATGGTTTGTGTAGAAGCTGGACTCCCTCCCTCCCTCTCTCCCTCTCTCCCCATCTCTCTCTCTCTCCCTCTCTCTCTCTCTCTCACCCTCCCTCCCTCCCTCCTTGCCTCCCGTCGTCTAAATTCGTGTATGTGTATACCTTCATGTATACGTACCAACAAACAACACACACACACACACACACACACACACACACACACACACACACACGCACACAGCAAATCACCACTGACGTATTTTATAAACTCCTCAAAAGACGAATAAAAATTTAGATAATGATGGAACTTTTCTCAAGGATGATGCTTTTGGTAAACGTGGTGATGATGAAAGAAAAGGAGGAGGAGGAGGAGGAGGAGGAGGAGTAGGAGGAGGAAGAAAAGGAGGTAGAGGTGGAGGCTGGTAGACTGTCGGAGTGCAGTCGAGAAGGAGGAGGAGGAGGAGGAGGAGGAGGAGGAGGAGTGGCAAGTAGAGGAGGAGAAAGTAGCAATGGTTCAGGAGGAGGAAGAGGCTGAGGCCGAGGAGGAGGTGGAGGAGGTCGAGGAATAGGTGGAGGAGGCCGAGGAGCAGGTGGAAGAGGCCGAGGAGGAGGAGGAGGAGAAGGAGGAGGAGGAGGAGGAGGAGGTGGAGGCTACAGTGGTGTTGTCCCTCGACGCAGCACAATAAAGGGCGAGCAGCCGCCGGTAATATAAACAGATCCTTGTCCTGCCGTGTTCCATCATCATGAGGAAGGGCTTCTATATAATTGTGTGAAGGGCACAGATTTATCGCAGTGTGTTTGCAGTCTCCCGGAGAGCAGTGTGAGCGAGCCTCCCCATAACCACGGATATTCCAACAACTCCCAGCCTCCTCCTCCTCCTCCTCTCCTCTCTCTCTCTCTCTCTCTCTCCTCTCTCTCTCTGGACAACCGCTATTCATTTCTTCAGAGCACGAGACCACACCACCACAGACAAAGAACGTTTTAATCAGTGTTTAATTTCCTGGCAAACCAAGAAAAAGCCTATTTCAAATTAAATAGCCTCGGCATTAATACAAAGTGGACAACGTAACGTGCGCGCCGCCTCCGCCTCCGCCTCCACCGCCGCCGCCGCCGCTGCCGCCGCCTGCAACGCCGCCGCCTGTGTCCACCGCTCACACTGATTAACAAAACCCAGTCTGGCGGCTCCTGGAAATACAGCCGCCCTCCCCTTTCCTTCAGTAAATTCTCACACGTATACCAAAGACCCAAAACGAAACTAGACTAAGAGAGAGAGTGAGAGTGAGAGTGAGAGAGGGACCCAGGTGTAGAACGACGACGAACGAGGACGAGAGAGACGACGACGACTACGACGACTATGAAAATGAAAAGGGAAAGGGAGAAGGGGAGGATGAGGATGAGGAGGAGGAGGAGGAGGAGGAGGAGGAGGAAGAGAAAGAGGAGGAGGAGGATTAGAACAGAGACGATGAGAAGGTTGACGAAGACGATAATGAAGAGGAAAAGGGAAGCGGATACCAGGGAACGTACGTAGACGACCAGAAGCAAAGCAAGAAGAGGAGTAGGAGGAAGAAGACGAAGAAGGAAGAAGAAAAGAGGACACCAATTAACCAACTAACCAACCAACCAACCAACCAAAAAAAGAGAAAAAAGTAGAAGAAAAGAAAGGAAAGGTATTCTGGTGTGAGTTTGTGCAGAATATTGAGAGAGAAGACCGCCATCCGTCAGCGGCAGGTCGGCCCCCAAGGGAACACCCACAATATCAAACCTTATTGTCCTCATCTGTTATGGCGATGCATTCTCTAATTCACGCCAGAGATGTGCGGTGTTTGGTCAGTGTGTTGTCGGGGGGACGGACGCTGCTGCTGGTAATGGTGGTGGTGGTGGAGGTGGTGGAGGAGGTGGAGGTAGTGGTGGGGAGGGAGAGGGAAGGGAGGAGCAGGATAGGAGGGAGGGATGAGGATACGAAGGTGACAGAGAGAGAGAGAGAGAGAGAGAGAGAGAGAGAGAGAGAGAGAGAGAGAGAGAGAGAGAGAGAGAGAGAGAGAGAGAACGTCGTTTGGAGGAGTTTGGTGGTGATGTGGATGTAAGAAGACAAAAGCAATGTGACGGTGACTGTTTCATGTTTTCTGCTTAGAATTTAAAAAGTTTGCTTGTAATTATTTGTGGCTGTACTTGGTTGACTGAAGAAAAGAGTGACTGACTGAATACAGCCTGATTAACTGACTGACTGACTGACTGACTGACTGACTGACTGACTGACTGACTCACCACTGCCTAAGGACTGACTGATTGGCTAATGAACTGATTAACTGAATAATTGCTTGATTCCTCGCCAGATTGACTGAAGAAGGAAGTCACAAACCCACTGACAAATTAAGTGTCGAATAAAATACCAGCTCACAAAATGAATAACTGACTGACTGACTAAATGATTCAGAAAAAAAAAAAAAAGATA
>NC_087154.1:35907026-35912026 GCF_035594125.1 Scylla paramamosain
AGGGTAGGATAGGGGAGCAGGGAGAGAAGGGAGGAAGGAAGGGTAATTTCATGGTGGTGGTGGTGGTGGAATGGAGGGAAGGAGGGGAAGATAAGGAGGGGAAGAGGGGAAGGAGGAGGAGGAGGAGGAGGAGGAGGAGGAGGAGGAAAACAAGATGATAAGGAGCATAACGACATGGATGATAGAAGAAAAAATAACGCTAAAGGAAGAAGAGGAGGAGGAGAAAGAGAGGAAGGAGAAGGAGGAAAATTAAGATGGGGAAGACGATGAGAAGGAAGAAGAGAAGAAAAGATAAAGGAGAAGACAAAAACTACATAAACATAACACTATATAAGGAGAACAATGAAACGATCAGTAAAAAAAAAAAGAGAGAGAGAGAGAGAGAGACGAAGGAAGAGAAAGAAAGAGACGAAGAGAAGAGGACGAAGAGAAGCCACAGGAAAACGAAACACGATGATGATGAGGATACGGAGGAGGTGAAGAAGGAGGAGCATCAGGCCACGTACAAGGAAGCGGAAGGATAAGGCAGAAGGAGAAGGAGGCTTGGGAAGGAGGGAGGGAGGCAGAGGGAGAGATGAGAGTAGCGAGAAGAGGTTATGGTGTTATGGTAGCGACTCTGTATGGTAATGGAGACTTGGAATGGTAGAGTAAGAAGGCTTCCTCTCAGGTGTTAGGGGACGATGGTAATGACAGCGAGGAGGAGGAGGAGAAGGAGGAGGAGGAGGGTCATGGTAAGAAGGCAGGAGGATGATGACAGCTGCTGAAGGAGGAAAGGAATGAGGTAAAAGAGGTAATGATGGTCCTTCTCTTCTTTTATTTTCTTCTTCTTCTTCTTTTCTCAGATGTTATTACGTATAATCCTTTCTTTCTTCCTTCCTTCCTTCCTTCCTTCCTACTGTCCTTCTTTCTTTCCTTGTCCATTCACAAACATTATTATTACGTCCATACTTTCCTCCTTTCCTTTTTTTCTTTTTTCTTTCCTTTGAATAATTTTGCCTCACTTCCCTTTTGTATTCATCATAGCCACCATCACCACCACTACCACTACTACTACTACTACTACTACTACTACTACCACCACCACCACCATCACCACTACTATCAAAACAACAAAAAAAAAGTAAAAAAATGACAATATCCTCCATATTTACCTAATAAGAGAGAAAAAACAGCCCCATAAGCCCCACGAGAGAGAGAGAGAGAGAGAGAGAGAGAGAGAGAGAGAGAGAGAGAGAGAGAGAGAGAGAGAGAGAGAGAGGTAGTGAGTGTGTTGCAGGCTCCGGTAGGTTCCTCTTAATCAATTATGTTAACTACCGGTGTTGCACATGAATTTCAAATGCAATCAAGTGGTAAAAAACACCCGATTTTTCCCGTAGAGGATGGAAATTATTGAAGGGGCAAAGAACTCGGTCGGGAAAAAGGCGAGCTGGCCGACTGATGACATGTATTTAAGAGAGAGTTTAAATCACAGGCTCCGACGTGAGAGAGAGAGAGAGAGAGAGAGAGAGAGAGAGAGAGAGAGAGAGAGAGAGAGAGAGAGAGAGAGAGAGGATGCTGAATGGGTGCAGATAGAGGTGCTGACTAACAGACAAGAAGAAATAGGAAAACACACACACACACACACACACACACACACACACACACACACACACACACACACACACACACACACACACACACACACACACACACACACACACACACACAAATCTTAACCCTCACCCTCCCACACATACACAAGAACACACGCACACCTATTCTTCAAAAAAAAAAAAAAAAATTTCCTCTGCAACCAAAAAAAAAAGTAGAGAGAGAGAGAAAGAGAAAGAGAGAGAGAGGGAAGAGAAAAATAGCAACAACGTGTGAGAGAACATTCTTGGGCGCTGACATAATATATAATATACTTGCAGCTGCATTTAGACAAAGAGATGGCAGGCTCGGTGCATTTAGGGGCCCGCCTTCATGAATAAATGCATTCCAAATGAATTACAGAAGCATAACTCGTCCAGAATTAATATTTTGATACTCGCAAGCCGGTAGAGGTCAGTATGGAGTGTATTGAGTGCAGGAGCAGGAGGAAGAGGAGGAGGAGGAGGAGGAGGAGGAGGTGGAGATGGTGGTGGTGGTGGTGGTGGTGGTGGAGGGACAGGTAATGGTGTATACAGTGTTCTGGTTGTTTTACTTATTGATTCATTCATGAGTATAATTACAAATGCCTTTTATGTTAATTAATGAAATGGAGCGGAAAAGTATTATCATCAATTTTGACTACTGGTGAATTTACTCTTATTATTATTATTATTATTTTTATTATTATTATTATTATTATTATTATTATGGTGCATTCTTCCGATTGAAATGAGTAATTATCGTTCCGTTTAAAGAGGCGGAAATAGTCAGGGTGGGCAGTGCAATATTAGATTAGTCAGTGTGGTAGTAAGTTAAGCGCGCTAGTGATAACTCTGTGTGTGTGTGTGTGTGTGTGTGTGTGTGTGTGTGTGTGTAAGGGAATGCACGGATGGATGATGGGAGCGGCGGTACACACGTCTATGCATGCACAAAACACACACACACACACACACACACACACACACACACACACACACACTCGTACACAAAATAATAGTAATAATAATAAAAAAGCGCGAGGATAGCCAAACAGCTGGACACATGCATGCAGTGAGAGAGAGAGAGAGAGAGAGAGAGAGAGAGAGAGAGAGAGAGAGAGAGAGAGAGAGAGAGAGAGAGAGGGTCGAGTTGACGGATGGACAGGGGGAGAAGAGCCTGCGTTGACTGGCTGGCACATTACCTTCCCCGGTGACACACAGATGAGGGCGAAGGGAGGGGGAACACCACTCAGATTAACACATTACACCAACAAATACTTCTTAATAAAGGCGACGGAAAGCAGCCTCTCAGTCCCTCCCTCCCTCAGTTACCCAGCCAGCCAGCCAGCCAGCCAGCCAGCCAGCCAGACAACCAGACAACCAGTACAGTCTCTTTCCTTCCAGCGGTCACTGAGAATACAGAAGAGCATGAGTGTGACTGTGTGTGTGTGTGGGGATGGGTGATGGGGGAACACAGACAGAGATGGAAAGAGAGATAGTGTGAGGGGTAGACAACGAGACGAGAGACAGGGAGGGTGAGAGGGTGAGAGAGGGGGAGAGAGAGAGTATATGTGAGTGAGATACGGAGAGAGATAGATATATACACAGACGGAAACAGAGAAAGAGGCATGACAACAAAGGGAGAGACAGAGACAAACAGAGAAAGAGTGAGTTGTGTGTGTGTGTGTGAGAGAGAGAGAGAGAGAGAGAGAGAGAGAGAGAGAGAGAGAGAGAGAGAGAGAGAGAGAGAGAGAGAGAGAGAGAGAGAGAGCGAAACATAGAGAGGAACGCACCGAGAGAGAAAGAGAGAGAGAGAGAGGTGTAGGGAGGGAGGCAGAGGGAGAGAGAGAGAGCAATAAAAGCGAAACGAAATAAAAGAGACAAATGGTGACAGCATAAACAGAGAGGATCAGGAACAACCATCAACCGGACTGGCAACATATTTTCCCCTTTTTGCAATAACTCGTGTAATGGCGGACCGGCGGTGGGTGCGCGCAAATTAATGTGCACACCACTATGAATATACATACAAAAAAAAAAAAAAGAAAAAAAAGAAGAGAACAGAGAAGAGAGAGAGAAGCATATGTGTATATTTTTCATATGTATACCATTCAATAAGGGAGAAGTAACAGAGGATAGGTAAGCGATTGGTAACACACACACACGCAGAGAGAGAGAGAGAGAGAGAGAGAGAGACAGAAAGAGAGGGAGGTAAGCGAATTGGGAGATGCACACGAACCCAAGCACTAATGTTGTTTTTTCCCGAAGATTCATCGCTAAAGTGAAAGCCGACGTACGCACGGACACTCATTGCCTTACTGCCGCATGACGATATATGAGTAATTTGCCAAATGCACGCTGGAAAAAAAAAAAAAAAAAAAAATGATACGTACAGGTGATAAATGTGAGGTTGGTTACGTTACTCCTTGTTCCTACTACACGTGTAAGGCGCGTAGTGGAGACGAGCTCTTGAATGGACACACACTGTAGTACGGGCTCACACACACACACACACACACACACACACACACACACACACACAGACAATGACTAGCAAAGGGAGGAACAGAGAGAAATGCGAGCAATAACAGAAGGGAGGAAAAACTGAATAGATAAATGATAAACAAGATGACAACGTAAAGGAAACTTGAACGAAAATACAGAAACAAAAAAAAAAGGAGGGAAATAGGAAGAGAAAGAGAGGAAGGAAATGATAAGTAGAAAAAGAGACTTGAAATAAGAGGAAACTGTAAAGAAGAAACGGTAGGGAGAAAATAATGAAGGAAGGAAAAACTAAAGAAAACATGAAGAAAAGAAATGAATAAGAAAAATAGATAACTAGTAAAAAAAATAGAAGAAAAACGTGAATTAGGAAAAGGAGAACGAAAGAAAGAAAAGAAAGAGGAAGACGGAACTGAGAAAAAGACATTAAATAACCACCTTGCAAAACTCAAAGAAAGAAAACGAGGAGAAGGAAGAAAAGGCAAAGGAGGGAAGGGCGAAGTAGCGGGCCAGCAGTACAGTAATCACGCCAAACAGCAGCAGCTTCCCGCCACTGCACCGCCGCGTGATGGAACAATTAATTCACAATATCCGGTTTCCAGTCGAAGCCTTAATAAGATACCTGCACTCGCCAGCCAGGTAGAGGCCGCCGCGACTCACCTGGCCTCATGCTTGCTTACCTGCGCTGGGGGTCGCCACTCGCATTGTATTGCAGAGAGAGAGAGAGAGAGAGAGAGAGAGAGAGAGAGAGAGAGAGAGAGAGAGAGAGAGAGAGAGAGAGAGAGAGAGAGAGAGAGAGAGAGAGAGAGAGAATGTGTGTGACTTATGTATATCTTCGTCTGCCATGGAGAGGGTGTGTGTTGAAAGCAAATCTCTGTCAATTTTCGTCAA
>NC_087154.1:35917026-35922026 GCF_035594125.1 Scylla paramamosain
ACTACTACTCCCTCTCTCACCTCCCTCTCCTCCCGCAGTCGGAGTGGAGACCGCTTTGGCATAAGAAGCACGGCGGGCACACGGTCACAAAGCGTCCAATATATCGGCCACCGCTGTCGTCCGAATACACATGTGAATCAATTAGCCGGCGCCCCCCTTCGCGTTTGAGCAGCTATATGCAGTTTGTACCTGACGCACGAAATTAAATACATTGACTTGAAGCCACGTGGAAATTGAGTTCGACGGAGAAGACAAAGCAAAATAAAGCCCTGACTAGGAGAAGTGCAGTAAGGAGACGAGAGAAAATATACGATGACAACAGTTTAAAACATAGGTAAGAAGAGGAGGAGGATGAAATAGGACTGATTGTAGGGGTTAACGAAAAATATACACTTGCCAGGAAAATAAACCTCAGGGCTAAAAGTACAATAAGGAGACGAGAGAAAATAAATGAGAGCAGTTTAAAGCATAGCAGAAAAAAAAAGAAGGAAGAGGAAGAGTTAGGAGTGAATGAAGAAATAAATAAAAAAAAAATATTGTCCTGCCAGCAAAATAAAGACAGGAATAATAGGAAGAGGACTAGGTAAAGTAAGAAGACGACAAAATAATGACAGAGAACAAGTTAAGAAAATATGCATAACAATAGAACAGAGGACAGAAACAGATAAACAAAGTAGCAAAAAAAAAAAAAAAAAAAAAATGCCACGCGAACACAGAAAGGCCAAAGGAAAAGGAGGAAGCAGGACAGTAAGGAAACCAGCAAACAGAAACAGATAACAGGATAGACCGCACGCAAGAAGAAAGAAGGTGAGTAAAAAAAAAAAAAAAATGAGTATAAAATAAAGCCTCAGTTTTAGAAGCGTTACAAAGGCCATGACTAAAATTCCCTAGCAGAACTATGACAAAATGTAGGTAAATAAATAAATCAACGGTGGAGAGACAAATAAATAAATAAATAATGGAAGGAGGAAAGAACAGTACAGAGGAAAACAGGTGAAGAAGAGAAGGACGCGATAGAGGAAAGCGAGGAGGAAGAAAAGAAAGACAGAAAAAGTGGCGGAAGAGCAAGAAGAATTCAGAGAGAGAGAGAGAGAGAGAGAGAGAGAGAGAGAGAGAGAGAGAGAGAGAGAGAGAGAGAGAGAGAAAGAGGACGAGTGTAACATGAGGGAAGGACAACAGAAGAATAAAGAAGAGGAACACGACTACAAGCAGGAGGAGGAGGAGGATGAGGAGGAGGAGGAGGAGGAGGAGGAGGAGGACAGTTTAACGAGCAATATGATACAAATGAAGTAAGACAAGAGAGGCGGCGTGACGTGACGTGACTCTCGCTTCCTATTTCGTGACGCCCTTCACTCAGACGCGACGCTGAGGAGGTGGGCGAGGGCGGGGGAGGCGTGGGCGTGGGGAGCTGTGAACACGCTCGTTTAGGTGAGTCAGCCCATTACCGCTTTCATCACTGCCAACGAGTTTTTTTTTTTTTTTTCAGCCCAGGTGAGAAATGAACTGAGAAGATTGTACAGATGTTTCTCTTTGTATCTGAATTTTAATCTTTGGGTGATAACTTGTAAAAAAAAAAAAAAGAAACATAATCGATCCTTGCTACACCACATGAGTTCGAATCCCGCGCGCAACTAAGTCTTCCCTTGTGGTCAGTTTTCCTGTTAAATAATGCTATGTTTAAAAAGTGTTCATTCTTAGCTTATAACAAACGAATGGGTACGGTAACAGTTAAGTCATAACTATTGCCGTATTTTTCTTTCTTCTTTGAGATTATCTTTTATTTCCCCTTGTTAAACACTGCGTATTGCTAATTTCTTTCCCATTTCCTCTCCAGCACACGTTCACTCATTCATGTGTATTACAAACCTAACTAATGATTTCAACTTTTCATTCCTGTCTTACACCTCATCCTGTTCTTCCCATTCCTCTACAGCCATACTCCTCCTACTCTTCTCTTCCTCCTTAGTCACCACCCTTACAGCTTCCTCACCCTCATCACCCATTCTCTGCACCCAAAACACATCACAGCACTGAAATAACACCTACAACAAGATGCGAGAGAAAGAGAAAGAAAAAAACTGGAAGGAAAGAGAGGAAAGGAGAGGATGCAAGATGGGAGGACGAGAGGCAGACGAACAGGGGGAGCGAGGGAGGGAGGGAAAGTGAAGGAGGGAGGGAAGGAAGCGCTCCTCCACATTCTCACGCCAACGAAGCACAATTGACGGCCAAAGGCAACAATGGCATTTAATTACGACACAATGAGCGAAGAATCATCCACATTGCCTGGTGGATAAGGCTGAAATAGGGACCGAGATGGGATGCTGTCGACCTCTCCTCTCTCTCTCTCTCTCTCTCTCTCTCTCTCTCTCTCTCTCTCTCTCTCTCTCTCTCTCTCTCTCTCTCTCTTTTTCTCTCTATCTCTCTCTCTTTGGTGTCCTCAACTGCCTCATCCTCGTCCTCTTATTTCTGAAATGTTATTCGGAAGGAGGTCAAGAGAGAGAGAGAGAGAGAGAGAGAGAGAGAGAGAGAGAGAGAGAGAGAGAGAGAGAGAGAGAGAGAGAGAGAGAGAGAGAGAGAGAGAGAGAGAGAGAGAGAGAGAGAGAGAGAGAAGGGGGCGAGAGGGAAGATATGCAACAGCAACATAAATTAATGTCATTAATTAGGGGCGGCTGGCGGCTGGACATGAGGGCAGAGACGTCCGTCCACCTGATGGTCCACGCCGCCGCCTCCGCCTCCGTCACTCCCGCCTCCCTGCACCGCCTTTCCACCCTCCACCTACCAGTAATCCACCTCTCGTCCCTCCCTTAATCTACGTCCACCCAACCACCGTCCCCACATCACCCTCCCTCCTCCCGTCCACCCAATTCCTGTCTAAACCCCGCCCAGCCTCCTCCCCCTCTCCGTCCCGGCTCCCTCCCCGCCACCCACCGCCGGATTTGGAATAATACAAGGAACCAGCATTAATTCGGTGCACGGGCGGAGCGACACACTGGCCGGCACGAACTGAACACTCTAACGCTGTAGCTCAACCTTCTTACTCTCTCTCTCTCTCTCTCTCTCTCTCTCTCTCTCTCTCTCTCTCTGTTAAGGATGCAAGGGCAAGGAAAGGATGAATGGTAGAAATTTCTGAATGCGGGAATCACATCTTTAAGTTCACATCTTTAAGACGAAGTAGTGTTATGCTTACTATGTTGTTGTTGTTGTTGTTGTTGTTGTTGTTGTTGTTGTTGTTGTTGTTGTTGTTGTTGTTGTTGTTGTTGTTGTTGTTGTTGGTGTTGTTGTTGTTGTTGTTGCTGTTGTTATTTGTATACACTTGCAGGCAATGACTACTGTACACATAGTCACGCAAAGAAACACAAGGGGAAGGCGTTGCAGAACATAACAGAACTTACAGTGATAATAATCTTTACTGTCCATCTTGAAATTAAAGTAAGAAAATCCCGGCCATGAACAAAAAAAAAAAAAAAACTCAGATATTTTACATTCATCTCTGTGACTCATTCCTTTAATAATAAGTGGAACATTGCACTTTGTTAACGAACACCAATGAAAAAAAATCTAATATACTATGTCACGGCTTCCCATTAAGCCTGCAACCATTCAAGAAAACACGCTAGATTTCAAAGTTTTCAAGTTCACCTACAATTGCCATTCACAGAAAAAAATATCAGACGTGTTACAGTGCCAGAAAAAAAAAAGAAAAAAAAAGAATTGCATATAACGTTATCCAACAGAAATCACAAACATAAGGATTATATTTTTTTTTTCATAGTTCACTGCAGGATTCAGATTACCATTCCAATCATCTAAAGAACTTTCCAGCGTGTTCGTCTGTCACTCTTTCTCTCCCGCCTATAATGATGCTAAACGACCTCGCAGCGCATATTTCTGGTGGTGCTGAATTATGCATAAGAAAACGTTTAAGTAGCGTCCTGTAAAAATCGCCTCCTTTATATCGACAGTTAATCTGGAACAAAGAAACAGTGATTTAACTTTCTTCCATTAGAGATTGTTATTCTTCTTATCATAAATATTAGCCATAAAGATGTTTCCCTGCCAATTCATCCTTCTAAATCTTCTTAATCGTCTTTGTGTCTTCTCCTCCCCCTATTTTTACTCCCTTTCTCTCTCTCTCTTTCTCTCTCCTTCCTAACTTTGTCTTACTCTTTCTCCTCATTCCTCTTTCCACATTCTTCTTTCCAGTTTTATTTTTTTTTAACTCTCTCTTTCTCTTCCCAAGTCTCATTAGTTTTTATCCTACTTTTCTTTTCTTTTTTTCATTTTCTTTCTATTGATTTTTTCTTTCATTTATTCAGCGTCTTATCACTCATTTAATTTCACTCTCTCTCATATTTTTTTTTATCCCTTATCATATCACCAACACCATCGCCACCACCACCATCATCATCATCATCATCCTTAATCTTTTTCCTCCCTCTCTTCTTTCCACTTTACTTTCATCTCATTAATTTCCACCATCTTATACATCACAATCTCACCATCATTCTGTATACACTGACCCCCATTCCCTTGCGCCATTATGCGGACATCTCATCATCTCACTATCATCCTCACCTTCTTTCATCATCAACACCATCACCATCCATTTTTCTTCCTTCTTTCTCTACGTATATTTCATCACACACACACACACACACACACACACACACACACACACACACACACACACACACACACACACACACACACACACTCATTCAATACATTCCGCCTTGTTGTATATCTATCCTCTTTTCCCATACATAGCAGCAATAGTAGTAGTAGTAGTAGTAGTAGTAGTAGTAGTAGTAGTAGTAGTAGCAGTAAATGACTCAACATATACCCTCGTAATAGACTAACACGTATCCAGGTACCAGTATATCATATATGTACGTACTATATCTCATGTATACCTCACCATCATCCTCACAATCCATCACAGCCATCACCATCACTACCAGCCCCGGCCTTTCTCACCGTCAGCCTCTCTCCTCACCAGC
>NC_087154.1:35927026-35962026 GCF_035594125.1 Scylla paramamosain
AGAGGATGCGCTCTTTACCATGTTTACTGATGCAAAAGAGCACTTGGCGGGACGCGGGAGGAAAGAACACACTCCGGGGAAGTCTGTTGATGCACGCGCCTCGCCTCTCGCCCCGCCTGGCTATCAAGGGAGAATTCACTCTTTTAGCGGTTTATGGGAGTAAAAACCGCACCGCGTCGACTACGATATGCTCTTTGAACCTGTTTGCATATGCAGGAAGATTTCTCGCGCCAAGAAAACTACAGAAAATGATGCTCCAGCCAGATTTTTTCTTTATTTTCTCCAACAGGGTTCTTCCTTTCCTCCTCCTCCTCCTCCTCCTCCTCCTCCTCCTCCTCCTCCTCCTCGCTCCTTCCAGTTTTGACTTTCTTTTTATATTTTCTTTTTGCTGAGCACGCGCTCGAGCAGAGCTTTCTGGGAATGAAGGAAAAATGTACGGTAAGAAAATACTGTTCTAATCTAGTACTTCATTAAAAATGTGCATTATATTTTTAGCAAGTAAGTGTACTGGAGGCTGTGCGCTGGGAATACTGTGACTGGCACGCACACGCACACACACAACCACACACACACAATCACACGCACACACGTACACGCAAATGATGCCTAATTTCCATAAAAGTACGCCAGTTGGAAGGGAATACAGCTTGGTCAATTAACACCTACTACTACTACTACTACTACTACTACTACTACTACTACTACTACTACTACTACTGCCACCACTACCACCACCACCACCACCACCACCAATACCACTACAGCTCCCTTCACCACACCCACTAGTACAGCCACCACCACCATATCCTTGAGAGAGTACCCGCGTGTGTCCTTGATGGCGGGCGTGACACTCTAATGAAAGGCCTCCCTCCCTCTCTCTCTGTCCCAATCGCGCAGCAAAACAACAACGTATTTATAGGCCTACGTTATTAAAAATGTTGCAAAGGCTGTAATTAAAACTCCTTGTTTGTTATGACGCCATAAAACATATTAGCCAGGTCATTATTTTCATATGTTGATGATTATTTGTTTGCTTTTTTTGCACTCGATGACAAACAATTATTTAGGCTAATGATTTGGACTGCTGTGAAATATGGGAATACTATTTAGTTTTCTGCTTTTTTTTTTTTTTTCAATGTGATGTGATGCTGCGATAATATGGGTTAGTTGTCTGCTGCTGCTGTTTAGTACTCTCTCTCTCTCTCTCTCTCTCTCTCTCTCTCTCTCTCTCTCTCTCTCTCTCTGATTAGGCTGTTTCTTTCCGTTCGTATTTTATTTCTCTATCCATCTGTCAGTTTTTCCTAATATTTTCTTCGATTTCTTTGACTCTCTCTCTCTCTCTCTCTCTCTCTCTCTCTCTCTCTCTCTCTCTCTCTCTCTCTCTCTCTCTCTCTCTCTCTCTCTCTCTCACGCACCTGTCCCCTTCGCTCCCCTTAATACTGTCGTCATAAGGGACTGCGAACCGCACGTTCCCCCGCCGCCACCCGAAGACTGACGGATAGCGAGGCTCCTGCAAATGGCCCTCTCGCCTCTGGCCCAGACTACCCTGCCCCTCCACTGCCCGCCTCGCCTCGCCGCCGCTCTGCGCACATACATACTTTTAATTGAGAAGATCCGAGTGTGATTAGGCGGGGGTTTGGAGAGCCTCAAATCTACGCCTTTGCTTGTTGGAGGAAATATATTTGTTGATTCTTGAGTGTGAGGCGTGTTCGGGGTGAAGAAATTATTACATTCTTCTGGAACTGGTGGGATTATGAATATGGTGAGTAGAATATAGTTGGTTTTATATATTGCTTACTTGAAAGGGTTTGATGCGCCTCAAATCTACGTCTTTTCTTGTTGGATAAAATATATTTGGTAATTCTTGACTTTTGGGTGTTTGAGGTGAAGGAATGATCATATTCTTCTTGAACTGCTAGAATTATGAATATGAGGAATCAAATGTGGGTTCTTTATGTATTAGTTACTGGGAAAGGCAGTGATAACTATATACGTAAAGGGAATGTGATGCGATTTCATGGTAATTGTTCTAGTTCCATATATCGGGAAACAGAAGGGAAGTATTGCTTTATTGTAATGGTAATAATACGTTCTGTGCTTTCAGAATGTAGTTGTGGCAATCATCTTGTGCAGGATGATTATAAAAGAAGGTTCAGCTTGTCTTGTTAATGTGTGAAGGGGAAAATTGAGGTGATGGTAGCTAACAAGGGCTGTTTGCAGTTTGAGATTATAGATAGTAAACACTGACAGAGTGGTCGTTCTGATAGTATAAATGATCCCCCCTCCAAAAAAAAAATCATGTTAAGTAAATGCCACTTACAGAAAAATTGCTTCCTCACAAATAGGCAAAAAAGAGAGAATCACGTGACCACAAGCAGATGTATGTTTGTTTTATCATCACCTGACGACAATCGAAGAAAAAACCCGAAATGAACATCCCCATCAACACCAACAATCCCGCAATCACTTCACATAAACAACGATAAACTGAATTCGTGCTGAGTCATAACCTTAAAGTAATCGCAAATAACTTTCATCATAAACTATTACATAATTTCACATCCCCGAAAAAAAAAGTCACATTAAAGGCCGTCATCATAATTGCAAGCCAAACTTAACATTCTTACGGGGATTCAAGCAGGAGGCATTTGAGAGCTTCACAAAACAGGCTGAGGGAGAGAGATGCGCCTAGCTGTCGGAGGAGGAGGAGGAGGAGGAGGAGAGAGTGAGTGCGGTCAGTCAAGCTGTGGCCAGACCAGCAAGGGGGAGAGATGCATTTTTTTATTATCTTCAGGAGTGGGTGTTCCGCTCTGCCTCCCTCACTTGTTCCGCCACAGCCCACCTCCTCATATCTTTTTGCATCTTTTTTTTTCTTTATCTATTCCCTCCTACTGCTCCTCCTCCTCCTGCTGCTGCTGCTCCTCTTCCTCCTCCTCTTCCTCCTCCTCCTCCCGCCCTCGTCCCCGCCAGGATAAATCGACCGGACGCAGCATCGGTTAATGGCGGTCATCAGTTCGTGTCTTACCCGCTATACTGCTTCACTCGGGTCTCGGGGATTAGAATTGGCTCGCTCGAAAACAATGCTCGACTAGCCG
The DNA here is from genome assembly GCF_035594125.1 of Scylla paramamosain. NCBI lineage: Eukaryota > Metazoa > Arthropoda > Malacostraca > Decapoda > Portunidae > Scylla > Scylla paramamosain. The sequence goes on from NC_087154.1 coordinate 35,930,122, forward strand.
GCGGTGGTGACGTCACGCGCCACGACCTCTCTGGTTCATCCGTCGAGGTGGTAGCCGCCGTTGTCTTCGTCGTTCTCGTCCATCGTTTGGCATCTTTCGTCTTTCATAGCTATTATCATTCGCACTTCATCCTCTGTCTCCTCCTCCTCCTTCTCCTCCTCTTCTTCTTCCTCTCCTCGTTATGCTGGCTTAGTATTTTGCACTCTTCTCCTTCCCTTTATGCTACATGGCTTAATATATCATTTATTTTAATATTACCGCGCAGTAACTCAGTCCCTTTCGCCCAGTCGGACAGGCGGAGTAAATCACACGCGCCAAGATTTATACAAGTCATTCACCCGCAACCCGCCATCATAATCCCCCTCGTGATTATTATTGTTATTATTATCATTCCTATTATATCCTGCCCGGGGACCATAAATAAACGCACCACGAGGGAACACTCCGGCATAAATACTGCATTGGTACGTTCCGTTTATTTACATCTTTAACGACCTATCGCCTCCGACAACATGCTAAGAACACCCTCTTATACATATTAACTAACTCGTTACTCCTCCTCCTCCTACTCCTCCTCCTACTCCTACTCCGCCTCCTCCTCCTCTTACTCCTTCTCTACCTCCTCCTTCTGCTGCTTCTGCTACGCCCCATTCCCCGCCCAGCTGACCTCAAAGCCCCTGGAGGAAAGGAAAGAAGAGGCAGGTGGAGGCGCTGCAAGATTAGAGAGAGAGTGAGAGAGAGAAAGGCGCCAATAGCTTCACCTGTGTGTGTGTAAGTCTAGAGAGAGAGAGAGAGAGAGAGAGAGAGAGAGAGAGAGAGAGAGAGAGAGAGAGAGAGAGAGAGAGAGAGAGAGAGAGAGAGAGAGAGAGAGAGAGAGAGAGAGAGAGAGAGAGAGAGAGTAATTGAAAAGCAAAGACGACCAAGGAAACAAACAATGGCGGGCCTTGAGCTGCGAGATAAAAAAAAAAGGAAAAGAAAAAAAAAAGAAAGTCATCTCGATAATAAAAGGACATTCCCTCTCTCTCTCTCTCTCTCTCTCTCTCTCTCTCTCTCTCTCTCTCTCTCTCTCTCTCGCGGAGGCACACGCATCAAACCACATCACAGACAAAGAACACGCGGCCCAAGCACCACTACCTTTCTGCGTGGGTCCTTCCAGGCAGAGAAGACCTAAGGCAGCGCAACGGGAGGTCCAGAGAGAGAGAGAGAGAGAGAGAGAGAGAGAGAGAGAGAGAGAGAGAGAGAGAGAGAGAGAATCACGTAACCCTAATCTTCCCAATAACTATTTACTAACAGAATACAAGAAAAGTGAAGCAGATAACAAGGAGTAATAGTAATAGTAGTAACAGTAGTAGAAGTAGTAGTAGTAGTAGCAGTAGTAATTATGAACACTAAAGACCCTCATCATCATCATCATAAAAAAAAATGAAGAGGAAAAATAAAGAAAAAAAAAGGAGTGACAACAATAACAAACAGAATAAGAATAAGAATATGAATGATAATAATAATGAGAAAGAAGGAAAAACAACAACAACAGTCAAGTGGCAGTACATGCAACGAACAAGCATACACAGGAATCCTCGTAGCGGGAAAGAGCACCAACACCACCCAAAACGAAAGACAACACACCAAAACACAACACCGCCTCTTCAAGCAGAAACAACCTCGGTAGCAGCAGTACCTCCACCACCACCACCACCACTACCACTACCACCACCGTCACCACCACCACCAGTCTACAACGAGATGCACCCCTGATCCAGCGTCGGCCATAAAAACACTCTCCTCCTTACGTCCGTCTTTGCATTCCGCTTCCCCCGGGCCTCGTGATGGGGCGCTAGGAAATGTGCATCGGCATTAAAGTGGACACAACCCATTACCCAACACTGTAAAGGCAATCCCATATTACTGTCCAGCGAGGGGGATTGGGACTGCACACACGAGGGGGTCAGACAGAGAGAGAGAGAGAGAGAGAGAGAGAGAGAGAGAGAGAGAGAGAGAGAGAGAGAGAGAGAGAGAGAGAGAGACAGAGAGAGAGACAGAGAGGTGAAGAGGGGGCCTGTGTTGGTAGAAGTGGAAATTATGAAAAAATAGAAAATATGCTTGAAGGAAAAGATGAGAGATGTTTTTTTTTGTAATAACAGGAAAAACATATAAGTGAATAGGAAAAGTGGAAGAAAAATAATAATAGAATAATAGAAGAGCTCTAATAAGAGAAGGAAATGAAGATATAAAAAGAGAACATAAAGAAAGTACAAGAAAGACATACACCACTACTGAAAGGAAGAAGATAGTAGAAACATTTCTTTGTAATAATGAAAGGAAGCGAATGTATAGATAGAGGACGAAAGATAAATAAAAAAAAATATCTTAGGAGTATAAACAGATAAACAGTGGTGATGAGGATGAAGGGAAAGAAGATGTTGAAGGAGATTTGATCTAGAACGAACTGAAGCAGATGGAAATGAAGAGGTGAGAGAAAAAAAAAAAAGAAAGAGGGGAGCAGGTGATGGTTTGGGGTTGGAAAGGTGAAAGGGAGACACGCGGGAATGAAAGTGGGGGAGGGAGCGGATGAGGAAATAACTGAGGGTGGCGAATGACTTAAAAGCAGAGAAAAAATAAAAAAGTATAAGAGGTAGGAAAAGAAAACCATTATGGATTCGTCATTAGGTGATAGAAAATAATTACATAATACAAATAGATATACCAAATAACCATATCAAAGGTAGAAATTACATAAATAAGCAAAATAGAGTAAAAAAACGCAAACAGTACAAAAAAGACACGTAAAATACTACGAAAAAGTAAATCATTACAGAAAGTAGAGGAGAAGTAGGAGGAGAAAGAATAGAAATAATAGGAGTAAGAAAGAAAAGGAAAATAAGGAGTAGGAGGAATAGGAGGAGGAGGAGGAGGGGGAGGAGGAGGAGGAGGAGGAAGAGGAGGAAGGTCTTCTGGGACACTGTGACAGGGTGTTGGGAGGCGAGGATGTGACAGGGAGAGTATGAGGACACGAGTGGGGAGAGAGGGAGGAGGGAGGGAGGGAGGGAGGGAGAGAGAGGGAGAGGGAGGGAGGGAGAGAGAGTGAGTGAGTGGGAGGGTGAATGAAAATAGTCCAGAATGGAGGATAAAGCTAATGGGAAAACTAAACTGAAAAGAATATTGCGGCTGTGGGGGTCAGTCCGAGAGAGAGAGAGAGAGAGAGAGAGAGAGAGAGAGAGAGAGAGAGAGAGAGAGAGAGAGAGAGAGAGAGAGAGAGAGAGAGAGAGAGAGGTGATGAGACGCTGTGAGAGAAGAGACAGAGAGGGGAGGGAGATGATAGTAGAAGGAGCGCTGTGTAGAACAAGAGAGGGAAGAGAGAAGAGGGAGAGGGGCTAGCACAGGGGGCACGGGAGGGGAGCCAGGAGAGAGCGAGAGGGAGAGCGAGGTGAAGGGGTGAGAGAGTGAGGGAAGGGAGGGATGAGGCCCATTAACATTGAGCTGAGGTAGAAGGAGCCTCGTTTGTCTCGCGGGCTAATTAACGGGGCCGTTCAAGGCTTCTCAACCAATTATGAGGTGGTGGACGCGCTGCCGTGTGAACCAACCCCCCCCCACCCCCATACTACCTTTCTCTCTCTCTCTCTCTCTCTCTCTCTCTCTAGACCAATTTACTCATATACTCGTCTTTTTTTCATGACTTACTCTTTCTTATTTTTCTTTTCATCTCTCTCTTTATTTTCGTCCTTTTTCTTCTTCTCTTCTCATACTTTTTTTCAGGTGTTTCTAGGGGCAAACTATGTTTTATTTTCTTTTTTTCTATCTGGATTCTCAATTCCTGTTCTTCCTTCCTCTGTCTGAAGGAGAAGGGGAGCGTAGGGAGGAAGGAAGGAAGGTAAGGAAAGGGGAGGATAGCAGGACAGGACGAAGGGAGGAAAGGTGAAGTGCAAGGCAGGAAGGGAAGGAAGAACAGGTTGATGACGCGCTAAGAGGAAATGATGACAAGCATAATATGTTGGGGACACACACACACACACACACACACACACACACACACACACACACACACACAATTAATATCAGACGCTACTAACTACTCGCCAACATATCTAAGCACCCTTGTGTGTGTGTGTGTGTACACACACACACACACACACACACACACACACACACACACACACACGAACGCACACCAGAGACGCATATTTCTTCTTTCTCTCACCCTCCCTCCCACTCCCTCTCCCTCTCCCTCTCCCTCTCGGTCTCATTCTCTCGCTCTGCTCCTCTTCCTTTGTTTTCGCAGCGAGCGTCTGTAGTCTTCAACAAAGCTCGCCTTGCTGCTGCGTGTGGCCTAGTTAGCTCTGTTTCATGACCCTTCCCCCCTCCGGCAGGTAGTACGCGTCCTTAACACTGCCCTCTACCTGCCAGTACTCTCTCCCCCATCCCCTCCTTACCTACCCTCTACCTGTACCTTGATTGATGTTTACAGTCATCTCGTCCGCGGAGACACCTGGATCATTACCTGGCGAACATGAATCCCGTGCACGTATGTGTTTATAATATTTATGGCCTTTTATTGACTAATTGCACAGGTGAGGGAGAGAGGGAGAGGACCGCTGCACACCTTGAATATCGTGGCTTGCGTTGTGAGGTAGAGAAGAAACTTAATCAGCTGTTCTTTCTGGTATTAGATGTATGACTACTACTACTACTACTACTACTACTACTACTACTACTACTACTACTACTACTACTATTATTACGAATACACTTGTGGAATACCGCAGGTGAGGCTCCTCTTTCCCCACACCTTTGCTCAAGTGTGCCTAATGTTGCGCCATAATGTACGGAGTGGGTTTTATAGGTGTACATGTAAATTACTGTGAATACTTGTGTAGGTACTAGAAGGGCAGGAAGAGAAGAAGGAGGAGGAGGAGGAGGAGGAGGAGGAGGAGGAGGAGGAGGAGTGGAACGTAAGTACATGTGCTGAGTATTTCGTGAGTAATGAGAGAGAGAGAGAGAGAGAGAGAGAGAGAGAGAGAGAGAGAGAGAGAGAGAGAGAGAGAGAGAGAGAGAGAGAGAGAAGAGGGACAGGTGGACATAAATAATGATGACGCTGAGTCGCCGCGGTGGTACAGTCGGGCCGGGCTGGGGGAGGGCAGCGCGGTGGCGGCGTTTTCGTCATTCATCTCGATGCTCCCAAGGTTAATAGGCGCCGCGGGATGACTTACGGCCTGTTAAGTATATGTATGGAGAACGGCAGGTAATTATCCACAGCGAGCCCCGCCGGGATGCCACTGGAATGGTACATCTTGGAGAGAGTCTTTGTCTATGTCTCTCTCTTCTCTCTCTCTCTCTCTCTCTCTCTCTCTCTCTCTCTCTCTCTCTCTCTCTCAATGGGAATAGTTTTTTTTTTTTCTCAAAGCACGTGCGTTCTTCTTTTTCTCTCACCCAGGGACACACACACACACACACACACACACACACACACACACTAACACAGAGTATCTTGGAAAAGAGCCCTTCCCGTCTTCTGTTAGACCCAACTTCCCGCTCTCTCTCTCTCTCTCTCTCTCTCTCTCTCTCTCTCTCTCTCTCTCTCTCTCTCTCTCTCTCTCTCTCTCTCAAGGATAACAAAATAAATCTCCACACACACACAAAGAAAGAAGAAAAAAAGAAAATTACCTAAAAAACATATACCCACCTACCCACCCCACCTACCCCCCCACCACACACACACACACACACACACACACACACACACACACACACACAGACACACAGACACACAGACACACACAAGCTCAACCACTCTCAGCACCTCATCACAAGTCCTTGACCCAGTAGCGGCCCGGCCTGTCTATCCCTCATCGCTGCACTCACTCACTTCACTCAGTCCACCGTCACGCTCTTTGATAACTCCACCAGCGGGACGCGAAGAGAGAAACACAAACAGAAAAAAAAAGCACGTGGGGAAAACTCAGCGAGACACCTTTGCCGACTGAGCTTCCACTGTTCATTGCCGACAATTTGAAGCCGGGAGCGTCAACACGGCTTTATAGACAGTCTTGTTTACAGTGGTCGGCGTAAGCTCATAAATTGGTATAACACTCCGAGGTCTCTGGCCCGGAAAGACCAAAATGGAAAATGGTCCCTCGTGTGTGTTGGCGAGGCGGACGGGGCGAGAGAGAGGGAGGGAGAGAGAGGGAGGCAGGGAGGGAGGGGGACAAGAGACCGAGAGAGCGCCCGACTCAGCTTTGAGGGCGAAAGAGAAAGACCAGACCAGGAGGAAGAAGAGAATGAGATGGAGGTGTACGGAGCAGCGATGTTGGTTGGTAATGGTGGCGAGGCGAGGCGAGGGAAGCAAGGCAGGTGTTGTGAAGAGCCACACCGCGGATTACCCAGGTGTGCAGCTTAACGAGGAGGTGGTGTGGTTGCTGCGGCAAAGATGCAGCGGCTTGAAGGCGACGCCATGCGCATTGCAGAAACAGGCCAACCTCAAGCCAGGCCATTGGCGGGCACCAGATGATGAGAGGAGAGAAAAGGCAAGGAGAGGAGAGGAAAGGAGGCGAAAGGAGAGGAGATAAGAGGAGAGGTGAGGGAAGGAATGGAGAAGAGGGGATGGGATACAAGAATGGGGTCATATGGTGGGGGAGAAGAGAAGAAGAGAAGATTAAATGAGAAGAGAAGAGAGAGAGAGAGAGAGAGAGAGAGAGAGAGAGAGAGAGAGAGAGAGAGAGAGAGAGAGAGAGAGAGAGAGAGAGTAAAAAAAAAATCGCATCCGCTGCCATGGAAGGAAGTCCTGAGCAGCAAACCACTTAGCGCGCCGCGGCTCTTCAACATATGCTACATTAATGACCCTGATTAACAGCGAGCACAGATGTCCGCGGAGGTGAACATTGGCGCTACATGAGACTGGCGGGGTAAGTAGCGTGTGTGGAAGACCCGCCGCTGCTCCCTCCCCTTTCTTCCCATTACCCACTCTTAATTTTATCCTTCGACTATTACCTTCACATCCTTGCCTCCTTCTCTTCTGTCCTCCTCCTCCTCCTCCTACTCCCTTCGTCTCCTGCTACATCTTACTTCCTTTTCCTTCCTTCGCCTCCTGTCTCCTACTCCTCCTTCCTTCCCCTCTCATCTACTTCCTCCTCCTCGTTCCACCATCTCCTACCGCCTCCTTCTTCTCTCTTCTTCTTCTTCTTACTTTTCCTTTGTCTCCTACCTCCTCATCTTCAACCTCTTTCTTCTTCTCTTCCTCCTTCTCTTTCCTCTCCTCCTCTCCCTCCTCCTCCTACTCCTCCTCCTCCATCCAGAAACACGTGGTCACTTCTACCTTGAGGAGATGGAGCAATTGTCTCACGTCCATCTGGAGGGAGAGAGGAACAAGGTAGTGCTCAGCTAGCCAACTCAAAAACTTACGTACATCCTCTCCACAAATAATAAATAACTGATCAGAACTCAAAACTTACATCCTCTTCACAAATAATTATAAGAAAATAACAGATCTGAACCGGCCCTGTATAATTCAACTTAACATGTAAAAAAAATATAAGATAACTGCGCCACGTGTGCGGGACAAGATTAACACGCCATTAATTCCGTGCATCTGTGCGCTGGGATTAATGTATCTCTTGAATGTAATGTATCTTTATAGACAAGTTATGAACGGTTGAGGTAGAAAACTGATAGTACGGAAACATCTAATTATTTATGTATGTTTTGATAGTTGGTGGGGTCAGAATACGGGTTCCGAACTCCTGAGGTAATGATAGAAGTTTCAGATGTAGAGTCAATTAGACAAGCAATGTATATCCGCTCATTATACATACACCTTTGAATGAGTAAACTGCATAATGTGTAGAACTTAGTGTATGAGTTTGAGTCGTAATTACGTTCAAATTACAAGAACTAATGAGTAACACTTAAGTAACAGTCAAATGAACACACCACAAAATGTAATGACAGAGCGATCATTGTCCTCCCACGTTTGAAAGTGGAGCAGGATTTAAGTCATAAGTGGCTTTAAATCACAAGAACTAACGACCAAAGCTTCAGTGGTGGTCTAATATACACTCACAAAATAAAAAGCCATGAAATTTCCTGTCGTTTGAAGGCACTTTTCTTTTTTTTTTTTACCGGTGAATGCTTAAGTACGTACATTCGGCGGTAAATACGCTCAGAATAGAAGGGAAGGAAAACAATAACCAGTACAGCAAAATAAACGCGGCATAAGATAAGCGAAACTTGTGAAACTCATTGGTAAAGACGGAAAAAAGAAGAGCAGAATTTAGACCAGTGAGAGCTTAAGTGCGGACACACACACACACACTGACGGTACGTGTGCTCAGAATACAAGAATAACTATTGACCAGTGTAGTGGGAATAAACACGCTGCAATATAAACAAACCCACGGAATTTCCTGCTGCCGTCTAATAACACACTGAGGACGATTACCACCAGCCATTCATTATTCTGAGAAGAACGTGCAGAGTCACCCTTCAAGCACTTCCTAGCCTGGCCGCACCCACACCAGGTAGGCTGCCCGGGTCACCTCTCAGCGGGGTGGCGTGACCTCTGGCTGCTGCAGGTGACAGGTGAGGCCACGAGTGCTCAGGGTAAGTCCAGTAGTGTCTTGTTTCTATGGCTACACACCTTTACACCTCCCACGCCTCCCGCTCACCGCTTTGCCAATCCCGCGCATCGATACACAGCCGCAGCCACGCTCAGGGAAGTAATGAGTGATAAATGGTGCCGGGAGAGTCTTCTGTTTATTCAAGTTCTCGTCTTCAAGTCTCGAGAGCAGCAAGTCATCTAGGCGAGGTTAGTTAAACAGAGGAAATGAGAAACAGAGAAGGTGTGTGTGTGTGTGTGTGTGTGTGTGTGTGTGTGTGTGTGTGTGTGTGTGTGTGTGTGTGTGTGTGTGTGTGTGTGTGTGTGTGTCAGTGTGTGTGTGTTCGTGTGTGTGTGTGTGGGTGGGTGGGTGGATTGGTGGGTTTGAGTGCTTGGTACACAGTTCATAATGCGCCTCTGTTTACTCAGCCATATGTTTTGCAGGTAAATTCACTGGGCCGTATCATTATCCCAAGTAACGATATGCCAACAAGCTGACAGATACCAACACTTGTGCATTTCAACGCGACAACAAAGCGGCGTAAATTATACACGCATGGACGCCAATGTCATGCAGGGCTTCCGGCGAGTCATGGCCGGGGGAGGAGAGGGTGCGGGGACAGGGTCAGGGGTCAAGGAAAGGAAGGTGAGGAGGAGGAGAAGGAGGAGGAGGAGGAGGAGGAGGAGGAGGAGGAGGAGGAGGAGGAGGAGGAGGGGAGAGGAGGTGGATATACTGGAGAGGAAGTAGTGAGGCAACCACAGGCCAGGGAGGTGGTGGGTTGGGGGGGGAGGAGGTGATGGTATTACAGAAAAGAAGTGCAAAGGAGCCGAGAGAGAGGAACGAATGGCAATGGACCAACGCGAGATGGGAAGGAGAGAAAGAGAGGGATATCTAAGGGAATGTGGAGGGAGGGAGAGGGGAGCAGTGAGGGGGGGAGAGGAGAAGAGAAAGAGCAGTGCCGCAGATGACCACATCGCGGCATCACTTCTGCTCCTTCCCCGGAAGGCCGACGGCATTATAAAAACATCAGCAGGTCATCATTGTGGGCGGAACGAGGCGTGTAATAAAGCGAGAAGGGCCAGTAATCCCAAGATGGCCGCCGCCCTGCCCAGTAACTCTGGCAATGGCCGCCAGGGGGGACAGTTATGGCGCCATTCCCTCCGTCACGTCGCGGTCTGCGCTAACAAAATTCGCATAAATATGCCGTTGTCCAGCGATTAGGTTCCGAGTTATGGCGCGTGTTTATTTGTACGGATGAATTGTACGGACTGAGGGGCTCCTGGAGGCAGAAATCTGGGGACAATGCTGCTGACTTGCGGCTCAGGCGGCCCCGCTGGCCCCGCTGGTCCGGCCACTGGGGCCGCGAGGCACGAGGGGAAAAAAAGCTTTGTCTGGCAGGCGAGGATTATTTACCTCCAGGGCCGCGGTGCACCTCGGGATTACGGCGCCAAGGCGGCGCGGAGGATTCAGGTGTGGCTTATCAAACTGCCCGTAAGACCCTCATGCTGCTGCTTCTTATTCATTCTTATTCTCTTGGTCCCTCCTCCTCCTCTTCCTCCTCCTCCTCCTCCTCCTCCTCCCTGCTTCTTATTCATTTTTATTCTTTTCATCTCCTCACAATTCTGATCCCTTTCTTGTCTGTTCTTCTTCCTCTTCTTTTTCCTCCTTAGCTTTTTATTTCATTGCCGTTCTTTTCTTTGCCTTGGTCCACGGCGGCAACACGCACACGAGTACCGAGGAAGACGAAACTATAACACGATGTAACCACGAGGAGGCGACGCTGTGCTGGACGAGGAGCGGTGACAGGGAAAGGGAAGAAAGACCAAGGAGGAGGGGGGAGATGAGGGGGATGGGGAGGCAGATAGAGAGAGAGAGAGAGAGAGAGAGAGAGAGAGAGAGAGAGAGAGAGAGAGAGAGAGAGAGAGAGAGAGAGAGAGGGAGGGGAAGGATGACAAAGGAATGGAGGGGATAATGCACATGACAAGTGGTGAAAGAAATAATAAATAGCCGAGAGGAGAAGGCGAGGGAGAGGGGGGAGGAGGAGGAGGAGGAGAAAGAGGAGGAGGGGGAGAGATATATAGAGAGAGAAGAAAGAGGAAGGCGACTCATGAATTAAGACGCCCTCGATACCATCCGCCACTTGTTTATTTCTCGCCACAGACCACCGCAAAATTCTCCCTCCAATCGTGGCTTTCTCGCAGGTTCATTTGTAACAATTAATGGTCATTTTTGCTAAAACGTCCGCTCGATTAGAGTTGCGTGATGAATTATAGACCTCGTGTGCTATAATTAAGCTCCACCGTCGACTCAGGAGCTAATTTGTCCCTCCGTTACCAAGACATAAGCACTAAGTAACGACCCACAATAGCTTCCCTGGAGAGCCAAGAGAGAGAGAGAGAGGGAGAGAAAGAAAGAGAAAGAGCTGCTGGTGGGCCACTGCTGACGGGGAAAGAGGCGGGCGTGGAGAGGTAGTGGTAGCATGGTGGCAGTTCTCAAGGAGGGGGGAAGAGAGAGAGAGAGAGAGAGAGAGAGAGAGAGAGAGAGAGAGAGAGAGAGAGAGAGAGAGAGAGAGAGTGAGGGAGTGAAAGAGGGAGAGGGTGAGGAATGGAGGTGACTATACATGAGGCGATGAGTGCCGTTGGTAGAAAAGGAAGGAGAAAAATGTTTGTGATTGTTATGGAATAGATTGAGGAAGAGGAGGTAGTGGTGGTGGTGGTGGTTGTGGTGGTGGTGGTGGTGGTGGTGGTGGTGGTGGTGGGAGGGAGGAGGAGGAGGAGGAGGAGGAGGGAGGAGGAGAAGGAGGAGGAAGAACTGAGGACGGAGTATATTTTCTTTGTCCTGTCTTTATCTTCTTTTATATTCTTTCTTTCCCGGTACCCCCTCCCACCCTACTAGAGAGAGAGAGAGAGAGGAGAGAGAGAGAGAGAGAGAGAGAGAGAGAGAGAGAGAGAGAGAGAGGAGAGAGAGAGAAGAGAGAGAGAGAGAGAGAGAGAGAGAGAGAGAGGAGAGAGAGAGAGAGAGAGAGAGGAGAGAGAGAGAGAGAAACTAGGGGCGTGTTCAGTGTGAGAAATAAAGCACAGGATGAGGGTAAGGAGAGGGCAGGGCGGGAGGGAGGAGCTCGGCGTATCACTCTTCACTTCATAGAGTATCAATGAGCCAAACCTTCCCGGTGCGGCTGTTGGCGAGGCGGTGCTGTGTTGCGGCGCGAGAAAAGAGGAGCAGTACATGACTTCCGCACAGCACGCCGGAAGAACAGGTGATTAATATTAAAAGAATAGAATAAAAAGATCATTTTGCAATTTAAATTGTAACACTTTTTAATAGTAACATCCTGTTAGACCTTAGAATCGTGAACAATGACTTGAAAACACAATAAATTTCTTGTAGACCTTAGAATCATGGAAATGCTGAAGAGGTCATGAATTAAATGTTGTATAAGAAGTAACTCGTCACTGTTCTGCTCTCCATTCCGAGGTACAACGTTAATAGTTCCACGCCACGCCACGCCACGCCAAGCCATCCACGCTGCAGGCCGAGGCGTTGATTATAACACCCTCTTCCCCTGGCTGACTCCATCCTCGAGTGACGGCGCCGTCGATAGAGCCGCCGCCAGTGCCACCAGTGCCGGTTTCAATAATGGGCGACTTGGGGGCTGTTTGATCGGACACTCGTCGTCGTCGGGTCTAAATATATCGCTCACTGTTCAGTAAAATTATACCGGAATACTCGCGGCGTGCCTGCTGAACGCGACCCGTTGCGCTGCTGGCCTGGACGCGGCTCAGTTAACGCGGGGACACGGAGGATCTGCCCTTTATTTGCACCTTCTTCCAGCAGGGTCAGGTCCGGCGGCGCTGCCCTCACGCGGCGCCGCTGTGACCGCTACACTACGAGCATTGCTGGGAGTGTTGGTGTGATGCTGTGCCGGTGGTCCGAGGCTGCTGTGCTATGAATAACATCTCCGCAGATCGAGGCTTTGGATGGAATAACACAAGATAGATAACACACATAAGTGGCTTTCGGGAGAACACTCCATCACCTCATGTAGATCCGTTCCGCTGTGTTTTTGTCTGCCGTGCTGCCCTGTGGTGTTTCTCAGAGTAGAACACGCCGCAGGGAAGGAAACTGTGATGGTCTGTGATGGTTGATAATAATGTAACGTAAAGTAAATATGATATGAGCAAGCCAAGGGAATGTAACACCTACTGAAGCCACAAGAGAGGAGGAGGAGGAGGAGGAGGAGGAAAAAGGAGAACAAGGCACCTTATAAATATCGAGAGACGCACAATTTATGACTTTTGGCGCAAGGAAACTTTCTACATAGCACCAGCATCTGCACCGGCACCACCACCACCACCATCACCACCGCCACCCCCGCCACCATCACTGCTACCACTACCATCACCACCATTGTTCTTCCTACCATCATCATCACCACCATTCTTGTTACTGTTTGTTTGTATGCCACCACTATTGTCACCACCCCCACCACCACCACCACCACCACCACCACCACCACCACACAAGAGAACATGATAGGTAAGCACTAGGTCTTCTCCCTTCTCTCTCTCTCTATTCCTAGCACTCCCTCGCTTCCCATTATTATCCATTTTCCTCACATTTCTCCTACTTCTCTCTCTCTCTCTCTCTCTCTCTCTCTCTCTCTCTCTCTCTCTCTCTCTCTCTCTCTCTCTCGTCGCTAATTTCTGCCTCATCCAGTCTCTCGTTATATTTCTTTACCTCATAATTCTTTCTTTCTTTCTCTTTTCCCTTTCCTTCTCATTCGCACTCTTTTCCTTCTTACTTCTCCAAGCATGCATTCACTCTCTCTTCCCCCACTTATTTTTCCTCCAGTCCATCTCTTTCCTCCTTCACGTCTTCCTCTTCGTCCCCATCTCTTCTCTTCCACCTTCGATCCATCCATCCCTTTTCACTTCCCTTCTCCTCTTCCCACAACCCTCCCCTTTTCCCCTTCCTGCTTTCAATCTGTTTCCCTCCAATCCTTCTCTTTCGTCCTCCACGTCCCCATTCACTCCCCTTCCACCTTCAATCCATCCACCCCTTTTCACTTCCGCTCGTCCTCTCTCCACAACCACCACCTCCTTTTCCCCTTCCTGCTGCTCCTCGTCCCCCTCGCCCCATCACTGCTCCTGGCGACTGACCACAACACGGATGATGGCGGACGTTCCTCACCCTCCCCTGATGGCCAGGCTCACTCAGAATTGTACACATCCATCCTCCTTATATTTCAAACTTCCCCAGAGCCGCCCTCCATGCTTCGGGGGTGACGGGGGAGGCCGGGAGGGCGACACAGGCGGGTGGGAGGGAGAGGAGGAAGAGGAGGGAGTGGGCTGCGGACGCCTCACTTTCCCGTTGCGTCTGGCGATCCCAAAGCGAAGTGGACTGGTGCTCTGGCGGGGGGCGTTTGCTTGTTTCCTCTGCCTCCTTGTTCCTGGTGGTGGAGTGTACTGTGTGGGTGGGTGGTGTGTGGTCTCGCTCGAGCTAGTGTTTCGCGTGGGTGGGAGAGAGTGGGAGAGAAGGTTGTTGCTGTTGTGGTGGTGGTTTCTTGGTACTGGTCAAGATTGGTGCTGTCTGTTCTCTGTTGTTGTTGTTCTTTTTGGTGTGTGTGTGTGTGTGTGTGTGTGTGTGTGTGTGTGTGTGTGTTGTAGTAGTCTGTGGTGGTCAGTGGGTAGTTATAAGAAGTAACATGTGTAGTGACAGTAACGTAAGTAGTAGCAGGGATAGCAGTACGATTAGTAGTATATTAACAGTAGTAGTAGCAGTAGTAGGTGTTGTTGGTAGTAGTAGTAGTTGTAGTCTTTGTCTTTGTCGTCGTCGTTATAGTAGTAGTAGTAGTATAGTAGTAGTAGTAGTAGTAGTAGTAGTAGTAACAGTAGTAGTAGTAGTAGTAGTGGCTACAATGATATGGGGGCAGCGGGACGGTGGAAACATGGCCAGAATGAAGATAATTGATGAGGTGGCGCTTGTGTCGCGGTGTCTCTATGGGAAGCTTTTGCGGCGGCTGGCTGTGGCGGTGGCGGCGCGGCATTATCGGTGACTGTGACGGCTGTACACTGTGGCTGAGGCAATAACTTGAGACTGTATTCTGAAACACTTGTACGCTGCACCTCGATTACATTCAGAATTTCCTAGTTGAAGTTACGCTGGTTTTCAAGAACGTTTTTACGGTTTTAGTGACAGATTAACAACTACATTATTAATAGGAAAAACAGTTTAAAGAACCCGGCTAATCATCTCTGTGGCGTTCGAAACTTGTCGTGGCGAGAGAGCCAAACGTTTCTGAACACTGGCCTTGATCCGCCACGCCTGTCAGAGGTGAGCTGAAGGTCTCTCGAAACCTTTTGCAGGACGGGAGCGGCAAGCATGTTAAGGGCAACGAGTGAAGGGACGAACATGAACCCAAAGCAGACCTCACGACAAAATTAATGCCCCCTCGCAACACGATCCGCGGGACAGATTACGGCGGCGATGAGGTGCTGAGGCTCACGGAGGAAAAAGTATGTAGTGTATGGAGGACACGCGCCGATGCATAGGCAGGGTGACACACACACACACACACACACACACACACACACACACACACACACACACACACACACACACACACACACACACACACACACAAAGTAAACCACAAACTAGACCAATTAATAGCAGTAGTGTGTAAAATGAACGACACATAATCACTGATCATTTAACCAAAATCGCGAAGTGCTTATCGTGTTACATTTCAACACATCACTAATCTAAGCACACAAGTAAGTGAAAATGCATGTAAACTCAATGGACTGACAGGCGATCGGCACACTTTCCATCCACACATCTGGTCAAGCGGCAGCGAAGTCGTAGTCATAGAAGGGGGAGGGGGTTGGGGAGGAGGAGGAGGAGGAAGAGCGCACCTAGGAAAAGACCCTTTACTCTCCGCGGGTATGAATCGTCTTCTCGCGTCGGTCATAAAGCCCACAACCACCCATAACAGCCGTCCGCCGCGGTGCTTCGGTAGGCCCGCTCGCCCCTTCCAATTTATTCTCATTCTTCTGGCCCTTCCGAGTGAAATTCAGCAGCCGAAGTGAGCGTGCATGTAAATAAGAAGGAGAGTAATAACGGACACTGAATAATTCATTGCAAGGCACAGAGCGGAAGGGAGGAGTGATGTGTCCGCCATCTGACATAAAACGGACACTCTAGTTGGCTGAGTGAATACGTACAGGTGTATGTGTGTGTGTGTGTGTGTGTGTATTCAGACGGGGCACAGCAGCTGCAGCAGAAGTAGCAACACCTGGACCAGAAGCAGTAATAGAATCAGCAGGAGTAGACGCAAAGACAACAGAGCCGGCACGGTGCGAGCAGTAAGAGGCGAGTAGGAGGAGGAGGAGGAGGAGGAGGAGGAGGAGGAGGAGGAGGGGGTGGGTAGGTTAAGAGGAGGAAGTTACGGTACATATGCGACAGGATATATAAAAGACAACTAACTAAAACGCATCACATCGAAGATAAAAACCCAAATAAAGAAAACAGCGCGACAATACAAGTATATTCCGGAGACACCAACCGAGGCAGCGAGATAAAAGGAGACAAGACTCGAATAAAGCATCACTGAGGAGAGGAGGAGGAGGAAGAGGAGGAAAAGGAGGAGGAGGAGGAGGAGGAAGAGGATCAGGAATACTAGGAGGAAGATGAGGAGATGGAAGAACAGGAGAATAATAGCAGCAGCAGCAAGAACATCAGTAGAAGCAGCAGCAGCAGCAGCAGTCCCCGGTGCTGCTGCTGCTGCCGCTTTATGCATGAGCCTCAACTGATGAGTTTGGTGGCGGCCGTTTCTCCGCCCTCTTAAGTCCTTCCGATGGCTCCCCGATAGTTTATAACGCCCCACCTTTATCAATCTTCTTGCCTCTAATATCCATCGCCACTAAATATTTATATCCTCTTCTTCCTCCCCCATTCCGAGCGGCACCGAGCGAGTAAATCTACCAGATTATTATTCTTGGGTGCCTCGTCCAATCAGCTGCCGATGACCACTGGACGCCTTAGAACTGACCAATCGGAACACGGCATTCTTTTACCCGCGCTTTTTGCTCGTCATTCTTTGTTCATCGATTCCGCCAAAAGCCTCATATCCGCAGCCTCCTCCTGCATTTAAATAAAGGCAAAGGCGGGGGAGGAGAAGGAGGAGGAAGAGGAGCAGGAGAAGGAGCAGGAGGAGGAGAAAGGGTGGGTAGGGGCTGGGGCAGGGACGACTTTTCACGTGTGCAAGGGGCGGAATATCAGCTCCGAAATCGTGGTCTTGGTCCCCGCCACCAGGGGGATAAAGAAGAGTTATCTAGAATATTCAGCATGTATCGCGGCAAGCTGGAGAGCCCATGATTTCCATTATCACCGCGGGGCGTTTGGGAATTGAGAGAACGGCGCGACCAAATGTTTAGCAATAATTTTCAATCTCCTTCCTGTGTGCGGTCAGCCTGACAGTCGGCCACACAATAATACAGTGAAATATGTGTGCTGGGTTTCCAACGGGCATTATTTTGATTGCGGTACAGATCCAACATTTGCATGGCGTTTCGAAACTGCTGCTTATGTAGAAGCTGACGAGGAGGGAGCGGCCGCGGGAAGGTACATACTGGGAATGGAATAATCCAGTGTGGAATTGAATTGATGTGGTTGTCCGTCCTGTGACTTGAAATATCTACTACCACAGTATTGTAATACCGGCAAGGAGGAGGAGGAGGAGGAGGAGGAGGAGGAGGAGGAGGAGGAGGAGGAGGAGGAAAGAAGACACAGAACATGGACGACGAAGATAAGGATGGAGGTGAAGAAGAGAAAGAATAAGAGGAGGATTAAAAGGAGGAGGACTAGGAGGAAGAGAAAGCGGAGGACGAAGGTAACGAGAAGAAAGATGAGGAGGAAGAGGAGGTAAAGGACAACAACAACAGCGATAACAATGAGGATAAACATGAGGAATAAGAAAAACATAAGAAAGGCAAGAGGAAGAGGAGGAGAAGGAGGAAGTAAACTAAGACAACAACGACAACGAAGATAACAAAGACGAGAACAAAGGCCTTGACACACACACACACACACACACACACACACACACACACACAGTCCCTCGTAGTGTGAATGACGCAGCGGGCAGGTAAATTCGGCACACCTGCTTCCCTGGATGAGCTTGGCGGCGCGAAGACTAAAAAGAAAGATGAGCCAACAATCACACATTCTCCTGCAAACGCCCACCGCTCGCTGCTGCTGCTGCTGCTGCTGCTGCTGCTCCTGCCAACTGAGAGCAAATTCCACGAGCAATTCCTTCCAATTATAAGACTGACAATGAAGAAGAAACTGAATAAACACATTTCCTCTTCCTCCAAGTAATCTAGACGAGTATACACTTCACACAGCATCATGTAACTTACGCTGCATTGCTACACGTGACAACTGGGGAATCTCTCATTACGTTTTGAAGTAATACGCAGTCTCTTCGTTACTTATTCAGAATAATGACAAGTCTTCCTCTTCGGGAATACTTACTACAGGAAGATCACTTACATAATACCTTCATATGACTTTGAAAGCTACATACATACATTAGAGAGCTTAAAAAGATCAGATACATTTAAGGATGAAGGTGGAAATAGCCGAGGTAGGAATATTTCATGCAAGGCCGGGCACATGTAGGCCTGACGGATTCTTCAAGCTTCCCTTATTTGAAGCCGCAAGAAGCCGCCAGCCACCAGACGCTGCATATGGTACGGTCAACAAAGGGAAGCGACAAAGGAATAAAACGCGCAAAGGATCCAACCCGCTAAAGGAGAATCGGAAATAGGTGGGCGCCAGATCGAATCCCTCAACACAGCGGGCGGGGGGAGGAGGGATGCTGCGTCCTGAGCCAAGATCTGGAACGATGATGAGAGAGAGAGAGAGAGAGAGAGAGAGAGAGAGAGAGAGAGAGAGAGAGAGAGAGAGAGAGAGAGAGAGAGTCCACCCCTTGGCCAGCCAGCCGGTCAGTCCCCCTCGACACTAGAGTAAGAAAAAATAAATAAATAAACACGCGCGCTCTCTCCCCACTTTTCAAAATTTACATCATCTATAACGCCCGGGGAGCGATTTTTCACCTCCTCCCCGACACCTAATTCCCCATTCCGCCGGGGAGGAAGTTGTAATCTGGACCCGCGACTCTGGGTGATGACCCCAACCACCACCACCACCACCACTGACCAGCCAATGAAAACTCCCGTGACGGATGAGGAAGGAAAGCGAAGAAGACGATGATGATGACGTGGATAAGATGGGAGACGTAGAGGGAAAGGAGAGAAGGAAGGAAGGAAGAGGCAGATGGAGTGAAATATTATGGGAGTGTATGGTGAATGTGACACTGGAGATAAATAAAGGAGGAAAAGCAAAGGAAGGGAAAGAAGGATGGAAACAGTGATGAGATGATGGGAATATATATAGATAGGAAATATGATACTAAGAAGAGACTGGTGAAAGATGGATGAGAAGGAGTATGAGAGTATAATGATGAATGTGATGGTAAAGAAAGAGAAATAAAGGAAGAGGGAGGGATGGAAATAGTGACGAGAGGATAGGAATGTATAGCAAATAAAAAAAATAGAGAAAAAAGATGAGAAAGAAGGATAGAAAATATATTATGATGATGGGTAGATGAGTGATGGTTAGATAAAGGGAGAGAGAGAGAGATATGGTGAGAGGAAAGGAGAGGAGAGAAAAGGAGAAATGGAGAGAGGGAAAGGAAGAGTTTGTTTGGTGATGGGTGAAATGGACAGAACAGAGAGAGAGAGAGAGAGAGAGAGAGAGAGAGAGAGAGAGAGAGAGAGAGAGAGAGAGAGAGTTAAGATGAGTGACCAGCGGGGGAGGGGATGAAGGAGAGGAATAGATAGACAAAAAAAAAAAAAAAGAAATGAAGGAAAAAGTGAAGATGGAAATAAGAAAATGACACAGAAAAGTTTATGATGAAGGAATTGCTAATATTTTCAGTCCATTTATATAATTTAATCACAGCAAAAGTAGATGGATAGATGGATAGAAAAAAATAAATAAATGGATGAATAAAGAAAAATAAATATTAAAATACACACAAGCCATGAAGTATTTTATCGTATTGATTTTTCCTCTCTCTCTCTCGCTCTCTCTCTCTCTCTCTCTCTCTCTCTCTCTCTCTCTCTCTCTCTCTCTCTCTCTTGTTTCTTACTTTTTCCTACTCTCACATCTGCATACTCTCCTCTCTCACTTTTCTACTCCCTCGATCGCGTTTTCCTCCAATTCCTCCTCCTCCTCCTCCTTCTCCTCCTCCCTACATCTCCTCTCCTTTTCCTTTTCCTATTATCCCCATTCTCAATTTCCTCTCTCTCTCTCTCTCTCTCTCTCTCTCTCTCTCTCTCTCTCTCTCTCTCTCTCTCTCTCTCTCTCTCTCTCTCTCTCTCTCTCTCTCTCTCCCTTACCATACCAACGATGCCATTACTATTTTTTTTTACGTACAAGTTTTCAGATAAGAGGGGAAGTGTAATGCGCTTCTTGAGGGGGATATGCAAAGGCCTGCCCTGGTGGTGGTGGTGGTGGTGGTGGTGACCCTCGCCTCTCTTACCCCCTCCTCCTTCTCCTCTTCCTGTGTCTGTCTCTCTCTCTCTCTCTCTCTCTCTCTCTCTCTCTCTCTCTCTCTCTCTCTCTCTCTCTCTCTCTCTCTCTCTCTCTCGCCTCTACGTAGTGTTGTGTTTGTTCAGTGCATAGTCACCTCTATTAAATGTACATTCACTGTCTATTATTACTACTACTACTACTACTGCTACTACTGCTGCTGCTGCTCGTGCTCGTACTAGTCTATTTGTCTGTCTCTCTCTCTCTCTCTCTCTCTCTCTCTCTCTCTCTCTCTCTCTCTGTTTTCTCTGTTCAGTTCCACGTTTTAGTACTTGGAATATTTTGCTTCTGGTTCGCTTCACTTTGTTGTTTGGTACTTGCCTTGTGTTAAGTGTTTTTATTTCTGTCCTGATGCTCCAGCTTGGTTAAGTGTTTTACCGCCGCGTCTCTCTTTCCAAAGGGTAAAGTATTGGAATAAGTAACCAAGTGTGTGCCTGTAGTATGTAAAGTCTAAAGTTTGTCTGTGTATACGTAATGGGTTTTAAAGTGGTTGTTGATTTTTTTGTGAGTTTTATTTTGAGTATGTTTTTTTTTTTTTAGTGTGTGCATTTAGAGAAATAAAGAAATATCATCGGTATGTTTTTTTGTTTGGTATATTGGTTATTTTGTTGTGGAAATAAGGGAAATGTTAAAAGTATGCTAGATTCTTAATTTTTACACGTACGTTATGCGTTCATCCCACATTAGAATCCTACAGTTAAAAAAAAAAAATCACTATATCACTAGGTTTATATTAGAAATTCCTCTATTACTAAAACTTTATCATCCATTTAAAAAAAAATCTCTTTATATTCACCCTATACAAACCACATATTCTCTCTTACTTGGAAAAAGAAATCTTATAATCACCATCCATTCCTCAACATGTATTTTTCTTTCACCTAAATACTTTAACCACAACCACCATCTTTTGTACCAATAAGAATGGAAAGAATGACCACCAACACACAGTTTGTTAGCCAACTTTGTTTCTCTCTTCATACATCGCCATTCTGGACCCTTTGTGTGTGTGTGTGTGTGTGTGTGTGTGTGTGTGTGTGTGTGTGTGTGTGTGTGTGTGTGAGTGAGTGAGGGAGAGTCTTTCAGCCGTACTCGACACGCTCGTCTTACTCCTCCAAAGGGAGCAGCCGGGCGTCCTGATGGTCACGCCGCCCTCAGGCAGATTAGCGGCGGTGCAGGCGGCGGCGGGGCGGCTGTGTGGTGAAGGCGGTGGTGGTGGTGGTGGCGGTGGTGGTGCTGGTGGTAGTAGTAGTAGTAGTAGTAGTGTGGTGATGATGGCTGACCGACTCAAATATCAACCCAAGAATACTTTTTTTGCACATATTTTATATAATTCGGAGTGAGAGCTGGTCGGGGTGTGACAGTAGTATGATGCACAAGACATGGGTGTGGGGGCAGGTTTGGGTGTGAGGGAGAGGAAGGTGGGGCGAAGCCGAGGACGGTAAGGTAAGGGAGGGGAGGGATGGGGGATGGAAAGGAAAGGGGGGGGTCAGGTTCTGGTGGGGTGAAGGGTTGGGGGGGGTTTAGAAGCACGTGGTATGTCCCTCACCCTACATAACAAATGACAAACTAACGTGTAATAAGCCAATACACAATAATAATGGGCTGTAAATGTCATTAATCTTTCTCTTTTTACGGAAAGTCAGAAGTTACTTGATTAATTACTGTGTGTGTGTGTGTGTGTGTGTGTGTGTGTGTGTGTGTGTGTGTGTGTGTGTGTGTGTGTTTGTAAGTAAATTATAAAGGACAGATTTTGCTGACATTCATGCAAGCAATTACCCCCACATACGCAAACACGCAAAAAGCACAAACACTATACACACAAGCACATACACAAACACAACGCACATGACAATCACAACGTTTAACAATGCAAGCAATTATGATAGGTATTTGCATGATGTAATTGGTGCGCAGCGATGACAAACGTAGCATTAACTCATCAAACTCTAATTTACAATTCTTATAGAACCCCCGAAACCAATTTAACACAAAGGATACAAGCACTTTACACAATTCCAAATCGATGTGTAGATTCCAATTTCGATTGAGCGCGGCAGCCCGGCGGCGTCGCTTCCCAGAGCCTAAGTCCGCTGATTGACTCAAATTTACTTCAGCCATCTGCAGCCTCGCCCGGACCAGGCTGGCCTTCGGGCGCTCACCAAATATTACACAGCCAGCAGCCTTCCACGCACACTGCCGCGGCCACACTCACTGTAGTCGCCGTGAGTGCCAGCTGTGACCGCCGCCTCCGATATACTCGTACGTGGTGGTGGAGCTTGGCGCGACGGGAAAGTGCCGCGCGATGAGGAGAAAGGAATTCACCTGCTTCTCACTTGACGGAAAAGGAACCTACATTTATACTTTGCCATGATTCTCGGGATTTGTAACGTATTGTGTGAGTAAATATGTGATGTGACTGAGGCTTATTCGTGTCCTCCTTCCTCTCAGGGTTATTACGTCATCGGCATGGATGGATGAGGAGGCTTTACTTGCTGAGTCTTGGAGAGAGAGAGAGAGAGAGAGAGAGAGAGAGCGGGAGGGCGAGAGGGAGGTGAGGCAGTAACTGGTTCATTTACAAAACACGCCAGCACTAATCGAACCAGACGAGTCGCCGGTCCATTAACATAGTAAACGAGCACTAAACGAGACGAATACACACACACACACACACACACACACACACTGAACCTCTTAACCCACCACCACCACCATCCAACACATGACCACCTCTTCTCCTCCTCCTCTTTGCAGTTCGAGACCCGTATAGTTAAGAGGCAATAGCAAAAACAGTCCGTGTCCCCAAGTGCAAACCGAGGCAGGAGCGATCAGTTAACCAACCCACGCATATTTTAGTCCATATTTTTCACGATTGAGTTGCGGGGGAAGCGTTATTCCAAGCATCCTGATGGCTTGTTTTGCGCTCACTTACCCCGCAAAAAGCAACTCAGTCTGTGGCGTGATTTGGGTTCGTGGCGGTGAAGTGCCTGGAGTGTCAAGGTGTTTGGGAGGGTCTGGTGTCTCTATGGTTGGTGATGTGGTGTTTATGTGTGTGTTTGTGTGTTTATTTTGCTTCTTTTAGAGTCAGTGTGGAGTAGAAAAATGTTACTTCTTTCTCGTTCTCGTTCTTGTTCTCTCTCTCTCTCTCTCTCTCTCTCTCTCTCTCTCTCTCTCTCTCTCTCTCTCTCTCTCTCCCTCGTGGACATGACACATAATAACCACTGTTCATTTTACACGGTTGACTTCACTTATTGAATAATTATGAACAAAAATATAATGCTAACCCAATTACATTAATAGTCGACTGAATTTAATTGCTGGAAAAAAAGGTCCCGTACATGCACGCACGCACACGCACACGCACACACGCACACGCACACACACACACACACACACACACACACACACACACATACACAAACACACACACTAAGCCTCATTACCACCTCCAGACCCTCATTTGCGAGTTATAAAGATTGCACATAATGATCACAAACGGAAGGTATAGAATGCGATGCCAGGACCAATGGGAGTATATACCTGTCAGTGTGTTCCTTATCAGCTGACTGCACTCTGCCCTTCCATGCCCAGGCCCCGCCCTCACCCCACGACCCTGGCGCCCCTGATAAACAGCACCGGATGTAGAATATTTATCTGAATTAATTTTATTGCTCGCGCCACTTGCGTACAATTGACAACAGCAGCGGAATCCTTTTTATAACGCGGGCCAGGCGGAGGGGAGGGAGGCACACGTGATGGGTGGATTTAATTCTCGTGTTGTCCCATTACACTGGAAACCTTATTCAAAATGCTCCCCTGTGTTTGATGGAGCACGAGGGAGAGAGGGAGGCAGGCAGGGAGAGAGGGATGTGTCTCGGTCGGTCTGAACATCCTACTTTTCCTTCCCTACTCTTTCATGGTTGATTTTGTTGCTGTGGTGCCAAATTAAAATCAGTTATTTTTTTCCTTCATTCTCCTCTTCCTCCTACCCCTCCCTGGTTTTCGTGTATCCACCAAAGACAGCAAAAGAGAAAATAAATTGTATCTCAATCTCTCAATGACATTTTCTTTTTCTCTCGTTCTGTTAATGCAAGTGCCTGACTGCATGACGCACTTCTTCCTTTCCTGCAAGTATTACCAGATGTAGACTTGAGAGAGAACTAAGTATGTGATAGTCTAAATAGAGGAACATGACAAAAGCAGACGAAACATAATGAGATGAAGGAAAAGTTATAGAAATTGAAACTGACAGAACTTTTCCGTCATTATTAGGGACGGAAGATGAGAGAGAGAGAGAGAGAGAGAGAGAGAGAGAGAGAGCGAGAGAGAGAGAGGAGAGAGAGAGAGAGAGAGAGAGAGAGAGAGAGAGAGAGAGAGAGAGAGAGTTTACATGTGGAAGAAAGGATACACAGATCAACGGTTGTCACACTCTTCCCTCCCCCTCTTCACCCTCTACCAGTTCCTCCACCTACTCCACCTCCCTCCTTCCTTCCCTCCGTCCCTCCATCTCTCCAGGCTGTATAAAAATACCTCCTTCCGCCCGGCGCATCAATTAGCTCAGCCCAAACAGACAAAGAGATTAACAAGAACAATTAGCAAGCGTTCTAGTTATAGCAAGTTACCACCACCACCACCACCACCACCACCACCACCACCATCACCATCGCCGCCACCGCCGCTGCCGTCAACTCCTCTGATGCAACGCTCTCGATTCCGGGTCTCAAAAAAGGGAACAATAATAACACAAAACACAACAACAACAACTTCCTATTCTTCCTCCTACTCCTCCTCCTCCTCCTCTTCCTGCTCCTAATGCACAGCTGGGGCTCTTTCTTTCTCTCTCTGCTTTCTACTCTCAGTTTGTCTAAATGAAAATCGTCGAAAGAAAAAAAAAAGACAGCAAATATATGGAAAATTATATAAAGACGAAATAATAATAAAGATGTTAATGTTCTTTCACCTTACTTGTCCTCCCCTGCCCTCCCTCTCTGTCTCTCTTGCCCCTTGTGACTCTCCCCCATCATGAGGCGATAACAGACACACGCAGAATCACTCCCTGCGTGTGTGTATCCTCAGCCTCGGGGCAGCGGGAATCTGTAATGCCATCAGCTACCCACACATCGTCCTTATTCCCTCACCCCCTCTCATGTCCCTCCCAGTCTCCATGTTCTCTTTGTCTATCGTTACCAATCTCTTGTCTAGTGGTTCTGTTCGTTATCCCTTCTCTTCTCTAACTCTGTCTACCTCTTCCTGTTCCATTGTCTACCCTGCTACGTCTCTATCCTTTATCATCATCTACAGCTTCTTCACCCACAGCTTCTTCTTTCCCACCTCCACGTCCTTCTCTTTCTTCTCTATCCCTATCTCCTGCTTTCTCCTCTTCCTCCTCCCAATTCTCCTCTATCTACAGCTTCCTCTTCCTCTTCCTGCTTCCCCTGTCATGTCTCCCCCACCTCCACGTCCTCCTCTTACTTCTCTATCCCTATCTACAGCTTTCTCCTCCCTCTCCTCCTCCTCTTCCTCCTCCTCCTCCCCATCCTCCTCCTCCTCCAGGGCGCCCCCACGTCTCTATAACAGTGAAAGATTGTCGTGTATATCATCCTCAGCGGCCTTACCCGGTTCCCCTCCCCTCGATCTCCACGCAGCGTCCGGTCTACAGAAGGCGAGGCAAGAGTGTGCACTTCGGTGACACTATCGCCCGCCTCCCTCAGACTATTAATCACGCATCAGGGAAACATAATCACGTCTTTTATCGCGTGTACTTTAGTGGTGCTGCTTCTGGGTTATGGTGAAGATTGGTGCGTTGATGTACATGGTGTGTGAGAGTCTGTGTTCATTGCTATTGTGACTCTTTGGGGTATAATTCTTGAAGTTTTTAATGTAAGGATGTGTTTGTGCAGTCTCTTATCAGTATTGAGATAGATGTTTGACTCTTTATCGGTATTTTGGTTTCTATGGGAAGTATGTATCTGTGTAGTCTTTTTTTTTGTTATCAAGGAAAGTGAATGGGTTGCTGCACTGAGTAATTTTCTAAAGTCCGACTGTCTATCAGTAGCTGTTATGACTTATGGCTGTGTTTTTCAAAGTTTATAATATAAAGATGTATTGGTGCAGTCCTTTATACATTCCACTGAGGTCAATGTTTACTTTCCTTCAGTGCAAACGTGTGGTGACTCTACAGCAACGTCCTGGTCACAACAAATTTAAGAAAGTCATCAAGCTGTGTCGTGGTGAGCAAAGGAGCTACCTTCCCTCCACCACCACCACTACAGCACACACACACACACACACACACACACACACACATCGCTGGACCACAATGGCTCCCTTGGGAACAGCGTCGCCAAGTGGTCCCGTTGTTTCGCCTCCTCGTGCCCACCTCCTTTCTTCGCGATGCCACGGTGGTCGGCGGGTGTGGGCGCAGTAACGGCACCTCGGCACCTCCCCTGCAGAAGGCGCCCCAAGCAGACAGAGATGCCCCCGCGCGTCATCAGCAGAAACATGAAAGCGTTTTAACTCCCCTCTCGGAAAAGATTTATGTTAGGATCAAGTCTTTTTGTTACGGGGTCAGTTTTCAAAAGTCCACGTCATTTGTCTCTTTTGAAGGCAATTTTTACAACCGTGAGTGGCAATTACGCAGTTCGGCCCATGATGGATTGTTGTTGAGTCTCCTCCTACTCTTCCTCCTCCTCCTCCTCCTCCTCCTTTTCCTCCTACCTCCCCGTAAACCTTCCCGTAGATAATTCGGGGCCGTGTACTCCCGCTAATGTCCCAGCAGCCCCGGCAGTTCACGCAGCGCCCTTCCTCTTGGAGCGCCCAGCGTCCGCGGCGGCAGTACCCGGGACGCGCCTACCCAGAGAAGCGCTTCTGGGCGATCATTAAGTCCAGCTGTTGCTTCGGATGATCCGGTTTAAGTATTGACGTCTACTGAGTTGTAATGCTCGGCTTGAGTGGGCAGGAGTGGGACGCAGAGGCGGAGAGGGATAGAGAGGAGAGAGGGATAAAGGAAGAGGAGGCAAATGAAGAGGAATAGATAGGAGAAGCAAAGAGGGATAAAAAAGTGCAGAAAGAAAAAAATGGAGATAGGAAAAAGAAAAGGGATAGGGAGGAGAAGGGAAGAGGTAGTAGAGAGGGCTAGAATGAAGAGAAAAGGAGGAACAGTGGCAAAGAAGAGGGAGTAGAAATAAATAATGAGGAAGGTAAAAGAAGGATACAGATGAGAGGAAAAGAGGAAGGGAGACAAAAGGGAGAGGGACTGAAAAGAGTACAAAAAGAAAACGGAGAGGGAAAGAGAGAAGATATAAATAGGATAGAAAAGTGATACTGAAAAAAGAGAATAGACAATAATTAAATAAGAAAAAAAAAAAGGAAAAAATGATAGAGAAATACGAAAAAGGCAAATACGAAAGAAACAGAGACAGAGACAGAGACAGAGAGAGAGAGAGAGAGAGAGAGAGAGAGAGAGAGAGAGAGAGAGAGAGAGAGAGAGAGAGAGAGAGAGAGATGAGAGGGAGTGAGTGGTATAAAGGAAGCTAAGTGGTTGAGTGGCCTGCAGTAATGGCGGAGTGTGAGGTTAATGCTTGTGTTGGGAAAGGACGGTGAGAGGGACGTGGAGAAGGCAGAAGGACAGGGAGAGTGGGAGAGGAAGGAAGGGGCAGAGAAACACGAAATGACAGAAAATAAGAGGGAAATAACCAAGGAGATGAAAGAAGGGATAAACAGGAATGCAAATGAGGGGAAAGAGGAGGAAGATCTGAGGGAGCGGGGTAAGAAAGAGGGAAAGAAGAAGGGATGAAAAATACGAAAGCAAAAGAAAATAATACAGAATGAATGAGGGAGAATGAAGGAGAGATACATAGGAATGAAAAGATGTGGAATAGGGAGAGGGATAAAGAGAGGAAAATTGACAAGAAGGAAGGAAAAAATGAGACGAAAGACGAAAGGAAAGAAAATCAGAGAAAACAACGAAAGATAAGGAAAGAAAGGGAAGAAGGGGTATACAGGAATGAAAAGAGAGGGAAAGGGATAAATTAGGAGAGGGAATAGGAAAGAAGGATGGTAAGAAGAAAGGAAAGAAAAAAGACGAAAGGAAAAACAGGAGATATAATGAAAGAAAGAAAAAGGAAAGAGATATACACTAGAATTTTTGAAAACAGGAGGATAGGAAGAGGGATAGGGAGAGGGAATGAGAAAGAGGGAAGGGAAGAATAAAGGAAAAAGACTAAAAGAAAAAAATAAGAGAATGAACGAAAGAGAACGAAGAACGAATACACTAAAATGAAAATTGAGAGAGGGATAGATTAGAGAGAGAGAGAGAGAGAGAGAGAGAGAGAGAGAGAGAGAGAGAGAGAGAGAGAGAGAGAGAGAGAGAGAGAGAGACCAAAGAATCCTCCAATCAAATGCCTCCCTCCCTCTCTCTCTCTCTCTCTCTCTCTCTCTCTCTCTCTCTCTCTCTCTCTCTCTCTCTCTCTCTCTCTCCTTCAGTTTCACGGGGAACCAAAACAATGGAGGGTAAGACCAAAATAATATTAATGAAGCAAATGAAATGTCAACAGAGACAGGGAGAGAGAGAAAGAGACAGAGAAAAAAAGATCGAATACCCCCACTCTCTCTCTCTCTCTCTCTCTCTCTCTCTCTCTCTCTCTCTCTCTCTCTCTCTCTCTCTCTCTCTCTCTCTCTCTCTCTCTCTCTCTCTCTCTCTGACTTGAAGCACTTCCATGACTCGCCACAAACAAGAAAAACATGAGAGAGAGAGAGAGAGAGAGAGAGAGAGAGAGAGAGAGAGAGAGAGAGAGAGAGAGAGAGAGAGAGAGAGAGAGAGAGAGAGAGAGAGAGAGAGAGAGAGAGAGATTCGATCAGCCCTATCCACTCATTCACATAAGAAAACACAAAATAAATTCACAAACAAAACAAGAAACAGAAAGAAAAGCCAAGAAAATGAGACAATAAAGGAGAAACAGAGAAGGCAAATGAGAGAGAGGGAGAGAAACAGAGACAGAAGGAGAGAAAGAGAGTGGGAGAGTAAGTGGGAAAGTGAGAAACGGAGGGAGAGACAGGGAGAGAAAAACATTTACCGCTGCGGCTAATGAGGTCAGCTTCCAGACAGGTACACATAATGATTAATTCCCGCCCAGGTAGAGTTAGGATTCCTCTTAATTAGGGTCCACTTGATTACGCACTGCCTTGTTCTTTACTTGGTGCCTTGTTCTCGTTAGGAGGCCACCGCCGACCTCGATGGACCGACAGACTAGACACATACACACACACACACACACACACACACACACACACACACACACAATCTCTCTCTCTCTCTCTCTCTCTCTCTCTCTCTCTCTCTCTCTCTCTCTCTCTCTCTCTCTCTGTCTCTCTGTCTCTCTTTTCCAATTTTCTGATTTTGTGGTCTCTCGTAATTCTTATTCTCTCTTTGTTTCTCTGTTTATCTGTCTATCTATTCATCTATTTATCTTTCTGTCTATCTACATGTCTATCTTTCTCTTTCTCTCTCCACACACACACACACACACACACACACACACACACACACACACACACACACACACACACACACACACACACAGAATCACCTGCCTAAAACATTTTTACATTTAACTCCTCAACTAAACATTCTTTTCCCCCTTTCCTGCCTCCATCCAGCTCGCGCTCTCTCGAAGGCTTGTTGGCTAATCTTTGTCGTTACCGCAGCCGAGGCCGAGGGTGTTCGCCAAAGTGCGGCCGCTTTCGAGGTATTTCCGTCGACGTGCTTCTAATTAGAGACAGTTAATTAGTCGCCTACATGATCTTGCTACGTACGGTGGATGATGGTCGGGGATTGGTTTGTGCTGCGGAAGAGGAGTCCAGGAGTGTTTTTGGCGGAGTCGGTTGGAAGAAAGATAAAGAGAGGAAAAGGTTTTGATGTGAGGTTTGGTTATGTTAGGTTTTCTCTCTTTTTTTTTTTTCGGGGATTAGGGGGTGTGAAGGATAGAGGGTGGTGGTGATAGTGTTGTGTGTGTGTGTGTGTGTGTGTGTGTGTGTGTGTGTGTGTGTGTGTGTTTTAATCGTCATGGTGAAACGGGATACGTACAAAAAAAAGTTATTTCTTTCTTTTGCCTAAGATGTAACTCAGTTCTCTCTCTCTCTCTCTCTCTCTCTCTCTCTCTCTCTCTCTCTCTCTCTCTCTCTCTCTCTCTCTCTCTCTCTCTCTCTCTCTATCTATCTATCTCTCTCGTACACACACACACACACACACACACACACACACACACACACACACACACACACACACACACACACACACACAAAGCTGGACAATATATACTCCAAAGGCGCCAAAAATCCAGACTTTTCTTCACCACCACCACCACCACCACCGCCATCACCACCACGCCACTTTTTCCCCCCAAGAAAACTTCCTCCACTTTACAAGTTAACTAATATTTGAAATCGCCAAAAAGACGCAGCCCCGTCCCGTCTATGCACACAATCTACGTCCATTCAGAAGTTGCTTATATTCAAAACCCGGACTGGCTCTCTGGCGGACCACAAGAAAAACACATCAAGAAGGGAAGGCATTGAAAATTCTAATTTATCTTTCCGTTGCTCCAGGAGGATGAATGGCGGCCAAATAGTGGAGACCCGGAGCTCTGACTGGCCGCTGGTGATGGCGAGAGTAGTGGTGGTGGTGGTGGTGGTGGGGGTGGGGGAGCAGCAGTAGTGGTGGTCGTATATATATAAAAGAGTAGGGACTGGGAGGATGGTGAGGCTGATAATGAACAAGTGAATGGCTAGGCAGCAGCGTCAGCTTACTTGTTGTTGTTGTTGTTGTTGCTGCCGTTGTTGTGTGAAGGCTAATGTTTTTAAGGTAGAATTCGGGTCACTGATCAGCCAGCGCCGCTGTAATACCGAAAAGTCAAACAGGTGAAAAAACACGCAGCCACGCAGATAACCAGCCCGCCATCCATCCATCTGTCCGTATAGCCAGCCAGCCAGATAGCCGTCCATCCAGCCATCCATCCATCCACCCATCCAGCCATCCAGCCAGCCAGCTAGCCAGCCAGCCAGCCAGCCAACCAGCCAGCCATCCAGCCAGCTAGCCAGCCAGCCAGCCAGCCAGCCAACCAATCAACCAGACAGCCAACCAGCTAACTACTCACTCAGCCAGCCAACCAGCCAGCCAGCCAGCCAACCAGCCAGCCAGCCAGCCAACCAGCTAGCCAGCCAACCAGCCAGCCACTCAGCCAAACAACCAGTCAGCCAATCAGACAGCCAGGGGCAAATCAATAACAGAGTCAGCAATGTCAGCAATAGAATAAGGAAACAAAGAACAAGATGAAAGTTGGCCTGCTTTCTAGATAGCCAACGAGCAGCAAACTAGCCAGACATTCGATGACTCAACCAGACAGCCAAGCACTCAAACAACAAGCCAGCCAGTCAACCAGTCATCAAGCCTACCAGCCAGCCACTCAGCCAACAACCCAACCAGTCAGCCAGCCATCTTGCCAGTCAGCCAACCAGCCAACCAGCCAACCAGCCAGCCAGCCAGCCAGCCAGCCAGCCAGCCAGCCAGGCCGTCACGCGCCTGGCCCCCAACCCTCCAAGAAGCCTCAGAAGCGGGACGGGGGGACAGACGGGCGGGCGACCAATATCTAAATGCGGAATG
>NC_087154.1:35967026-35969526 GCF_035594125.1 Scylla paramamosain
TTGGGACTGAAAATAAATAATGAAATAATAAAAAAAAAGTGAAATAAAAAAAAATATATAAGTAAACGAGAAAAAAATGTTGAATAATATGAGGAAAAATTGGAAATCTTTAATTTTCTTTGTCTTTTCCTTTTGTTTTAAGTATCAGATTAACGTCAGCCGTGATTTTTCTATTGTCTTTCTGTGAAATAATTGAAATAATGATAAGAATGAGAGCAACGAAACTACAGTAATGCAAATATGATAATCACAACCATTATTGTCATTATTACTCTTATCATTGTTGTTGTTGTTTATTGTTGTTGTTGTTGTTGTTGTTGATGTTGTCTTCGTTGTTACTTTTGATGTTGCTGTTGATGTTATTATCATCATTATTGTTATTATTATTAGTAGTAGTAGTAGTAGTACTAGCAGTAGTAGTATTAGTAGTAGTAGTAGCAGCAGTAGTAGTAGTAGCAGCAGTAGTAGTAGTAGTAGTAGCAGCAGTAGTAGTAGTAGCAGCAGTAGTAGTAGTAGTAGTAGTAGTAGTAGTAGTAGTAGTAGTAGTAGTAGCAGTAGTTTCAATTTCAACTCAAGATTTTTCAACAGCAATTACAAATGAAATTGCGCTCTCTCTCTCTCTCTCTCTCTCTCTCTCTCTCTCTCTCTCTCTCTCTCTCTCTCTGTGTGTGTGCAAAGACGAATGCAGAGCTGAGGGGAGTGAGGGGTGGAGGAGAAGCAGCGGGTTTAGGAGAAAGAGGGGAAAGAGCAGTGCATGAGCTGAAAACATGTCCCTTCCCCTCATGGCCTCCCCTTCTTCCCTTTTTCCTTCGTGTCCTCCCCCTCCCTCTCTCTCCCTCGCCTCCCCCTTCCCGTCCTCCTCCAAGATGGTCGGAAAAAGAAGCCGCCAATCCGCGAATAAACGGCAGGAGAGCGCAAGGTGGACGCGGGTACAATGAGCGACGCACATGTGGAAGAAGGAAGAAAGGAAGAAGCACAGGAGAAATAGGAAGAGGAGGAAGGAGGAGAGCAAACAGAGGCCGAGTAAAACAACGACGAGAGAGAAACAAAGCCAAACTGATTGGACCAGAAAGACAAACATATGAGAGGGATGACCAGTGTGCATTGCGAATAATTAGTAAATAAAGGGGAGAAGAGACGGCCCAGCGCGGGGGGAAAAATGGGAAAGCGGGACTGACCAGTGCTTTGCTGGGGTCCGGAGCTGCTTGCTGGGGCGGCGGCTACTTCATGGGGCCACTGAATGCCTGATGGTGTTGTGCAAGGGAGCAAGGGGAGCGAGGGAGGGCCGTACCTGCATGCTGAGCTACTGCCTGTTTGCTGAACCTTGTGGCTGCTTGCCTAGTCTGGTTGCTGTTTGCTGAGGGCGAGGCGTGCTTGGTGGGGGAGTAGCCACCGACTGAAACCATTTCAACACTTAAGACGCTTAGAGCAGCGGCCAGGCTGGTCCTGTGAGGCCGTGCTGAGTGGAGCAGCAGCGGCTGAGGACTCGCGCCGCCCCGCAGAGGAGCACCTCAAAGGGGTGGCAGTCATTAAGACGGTCAAGGGAGAGTTACTGGGGACTCTTCATAAGTACACCCATAAATAATAGCCGAGGTAGCAATTCACAGGAGAGATTGCCGGCCTGCTCAGCCTGGAGGGGCGGGGCTGCCTCCGCGTGTTCCGGAGCATCTGTATACCGGCAGGAGATGTATAGACGGCGCTGTCACACCCAGGGAAGGCGTCTTCCCTGCTTGAATGCGATGGTGTCTATAATGGTGTCCTTGAAGAAGGACTGGAGATCAGTCACATTCGTCCAGGTGTTTACGATCATCACGGAAAAAAAACAGCAAATCTCATTAGCAATCTGAGCAGCAAAGAACCTCAATTTCTCCATGAAGAGCACCAATAACTGATCACTTGATGCGTAAAAGTAATAAAGTGACGGTGCATACTCGTGTACCGGTGCATTGCGTAACCGCAGAACATCACACACTGACTACTGACACACAGGGAGCTTCCTCAAGTGACAGGCAGGAATAATACACAACCCTCCTGCTTACTCATTGGTGCTCTCATTGTACTAAGATAAGACGCCAACAAGAGATAAACATCGCAAGAACAGACACTTGCAAGCCACCCATGTATAAACACTGATTTCATCTCTCTCTCTTAACACGGTTTTGAAATAATCGGAAATAATAAAACGATATGTGATGTGTCTAAAAATCAGCTAAAAAGGTACATAGAAAGAGAGAAAGAGAGAATAAACAATACTTGATATGCCTACAAGTTCTCTGACGCCTCTTTTCTCCTTTACACTGACTGATAACTAACTAAAACATGCCATAAAA
Organism: Scylla paramamosain; assembly: GCF_035594125.1. Lineage (NCBI taxonomy): Eukaryota > Metazoa > Arthropoda > Malacostraca > Decapoda > Portunidae > Scylla > Scylla paramamosain. The sequence goes on from NC_087154.1 coordinate 35,969,357, forward strand.
ACAGAGCAAGAAAAAGGAAAAAGAGAAATAATGAACACACCCAGACAAAGGTTGTGTGAATCTTCCTTCCTGCTTCACACTGACCGAACGAGACAGATGTGCAAAGTTCGGTTCTACTTCATTAGGACGTAAAAGGGGGAAAAAAGTCAAGGAAATAAAAAAAAATAGTG
>NC_087154.1:35972026-35994526 GCF_035594125.1 Scylla paramamosain
CAGGAGCAGCAGGAGGAAAAGAGGCGCAACGAGAGGGCACGAGCATTCACTGTGATGTACAAAAAAAAAGTCAAACAAGGGATATATAAAAAAGCTTATTGCTGGACGAGGGGGGCAAGCAAAGGCAATCAGGAGGCGCGCAAAAATACAGAGAGTTAATGATCAGTGTAAGTAAACAGATATTCGCGATAAAAGTTGTGCAAGGGGGACGAACCAACTGGAGGAGGAGGAGGAGGAGGAGGAAGAGGAGAGATGAAGAGGCGCTGAAAACCACTGTTGTAGAGAGAAATAGGGATAGAGAGAGAGAGAGAGAGAGAGAGAGAGAGAGAGAGAGAGAGAGAGAGAGAGAGAGAGAGAGAGAGAGAGAGAGAGAGAGAGAGAGAGAGAGAGAGAGAGAGAGAGAGAGAGAGAGAGAGAGAGAGAATGTTGAGGGGGGTATAGAAAGAAAGGCATTGTTGTATGAAAGCGAAGAGTGATGCAGGAGTAAAATGACTGAATAGAATAACTTACTTCCATCACGGCAGTTAATATTGTTAGAGAGAGAGAGAGAGAGAGAGAGAGAGAGAGAGAGAGAGAGAGAGAGAGAGAGAGAGAGAGAGAGAGAGAGAGAGAGAGAGAGAGAGAGAGAGAGAGAGAGAGAGAGCCAACCAGTCATACAAACAAAGACAGATAGACAGACATAAACAGACAAAAAAAAAAAGTTTAGACTCCATATACAACACACAAAAATACAAATAAATAAATAAATAAATAAATAAATAATCATACATACCCAAAATCACACACTAACACTAACGCTTCCTCCATCTCATTAACTTCTGACACCATTGAAGTATTACAAAGAAGGTCGAGTGAGGGAAGAATAGGAGGAGGAGGAGGAGGGGGAAGAGGTGTGGACAGAGGTCAGTCAATTCAGCTGAGGGTCGCCAGGAGGTCCCGGTCCCTTGTGAGGCGCGGAGGTGAATATAGAAAGAAGCCTGGCCAGGAGGAGAAGAAGGAGGTGGAGGAGTAGGAGGAGGAGAAGGAGGAGAAGGAGAGAGGGGACGGGGAGGAGGTGGTGGTGGTGGTGAAGGAGCTTAAAAGAGCCCATGAATAAAATATCCTGAATTGTCAACTTTGGAAATGGATAAAGAATAAAATGAATGTATAAATAAAGAGAAGAGTGAAAGGTGAAAAGAAAAGAAAAGGAAAGAGGTAAAGGGAAAATGTTCTTAGACGGACTTTGGAGCTGTGAAAGAAAAAGAGAGAGAAAGAAAGAGAGAGAGAGAGAAAGAAGGGAGTGAACAAAAATATATAAGACGATATAAAGTAAAGAAGGAAAGAACGAAGGGAAATATTAACATGTCATAGTAGAACAAGAGGAAAAAAATAATAAAGACTAGGTGAAAACATAACAACACAAACTTTGAAGAATTGCATTAAAAGAATAGAAAAAAACAAAAAAAAATTAAGAAAAAAACAAGAATAAGACTGAACTGAGAGAAGGAGAATAGAAAAGAGAAAGGGAGGGATAAACAGAGAAGAGGAGAGAGAGAGAGAGAAAGAGGAGGAGAAGGAGAAGGGATATGGAAGTACAGTAATGGGAAGGGGAAAGGAAAAAAAGAGAGCCAAAAGAGGATTAATGTGTGAAAAATAGGGAGAGAACAGAGAGCATTAGTCCGTAGAGAAAATGGGAGGACCAAGAGATGAAAGGAGGGAGCGAGAGAGAGAGAGAGGGAGAGAGAGAGAGAGAGAGGGAGAGTGGAAGAGAGGGAGAGGGAATAATGAGCACTGCATGATAAATGGAGGGGGACTGAGGGAAATAAAACGAGCAAGATGAGAGAGAGAGAGGAAGATGAAATGTTGAAAATAAAATAATAAAAAAGAACTAAATTATATAGGAGAATTTACAGTAATATGTATAAAAAGATAAACATTGAGGGGGAAAAAAACTTGCCCATGTAAAAAAAATAAATTAAGGAAGGAAGAGTGGACGAAAAAAATGAAAAAAAAAAAAAAAATTACAGGTGGTTCGTTTTATGCAATGGATGTGAATAAGAAATGTGGAAATATGCATCTGATGGGAGGGTGACCAATGAGAGAAGGAGGAGGAGGAGGAGGAGGAGGAACAGGGGGAGGAGGAGGAGGAGGAAGAGGAAAAAGACGAAAAACACGAAAAAAAGAGGAAAAGGTGAAGAAATAAGAGGTGGAAAAGGATAGATCACGCCTCTTACAGAACACACACACACACACACACACACACACACACACACACACACACACACACACACACACACACACACACACACACACACGCTGGCGTAGAAAAACTTGGAACGATATGAAATTTTTCTATCTTGCCTCCCGCCCCTTGTAGCAAGTCATGTGTAACGCAGGATGTAAAGGGAAAATTGGAAAAGTTCTTATAATCCTATTTTCATTTCCAAAACTTTGAATTTCCCATTTAGACTGGACGGGGGCCAGTCGCATTCCTATGCATGAAATAATGACCCAGAGTGAAGGGAGAGAGAGAGAGAGAGAGAGAGAGAGAGAGAGAGAGAGAGAGAGAGAGAGAGAGAGAGAGAGAGAGAGAGAGAGAGAGAGAGAGAGAGAGAGAGAAGCTAGGGTGAGGCTTCATATTTGCTGGGACAACATTTGCTCTGAGGTCTTTTCCTTGGTATTGCATTTTGCTTTTTAAGAGGGAAAATAGTAACCATCTCTCTCTCTCTCTCTCTCTCTCTCTCTCTCTCTCTCTCTCTCTCTCTCTCTCTCTCTCTCTCTCTCTCTCTCTCTCTCTCTCTCTCTCTCTCTCTCTCTCTCTCTCTCTCTCTCTCTCTCTCTCTCTCTCTCTCTCTCTCTCTCTCTCTCTCTCTCTCTCTCTCTCTCTCTCAAAACCATACCGTACGTTACACAATGTTATAAAGATGATAGAAAAAATAAAGAAATGCATGCAACTGAATGAAAAGACCGTAACAAGAGAGAGAGAGAGAGAGAGAGAGAGAGAGAGAGAGAGAGAGAGAGAGAGAGAGAGAGAGAGAGAGAAACCTTAAATTATGAAAGTAAATCTAGTAACCTTGCAAGCACACACACACACACACACACACACACACACACACACACACACACACACACACACACACACAAAGCAAGAAGGGTAAAAAAAAGAAAAAAAAATCCACGAAAACGCAGCAGCAAGAGCAAGAATAATGGGCAAAAGGAAGAGGCAGAAGTTGTAATTGACGAGAAGTAAGAGGAAGGGAGAGAGAGAGAGAGATAATGAGAAAAACAAGGGAATATCTACACCGCTAGAGGGAGAAGTTGTGATGAGAGAGAGAGAGAGAGAGAGAGAGAGAGAGAGAGAGAGAGAGAGAGAGAGAGAGAGAGAGAGAGAGAGAGAGAGAGAGAGAGAGAGTAATGAAGCTAGTTAATTTTAATGAATATCCATATAAATAAAAGTCCTCCTTCCTCGTATAAAAGAAATAAACACCTCCTTGTTGTGTAAAGAAAAGAAAAAAACATTTCCTTGTCCAGACACACACACACACACACACACACACACACACACACACACACACACACACACACACACACACACACACACACACACACACACACACACACACACACACACACACACACATACTTTGATATTCGTGCAAGAAAAAGAGATATTTATCCATGAAAAAAAAATATACTTCATTTTTCCTCCAAATTAATAAAACTTTCTTAAAAAAAAAACCACAAAATTTCCGTTACCTTAAAGAACCTTAAAAAAAACATTAAATTTGTCCTAAGATCAGCCATACCCATTGCCCCTTAAAACGCTCCTTGCCTTCTCAAAAACATAAACAAAACAATTACGACTTTTCTCGGCAACTTTGCACGAGCACCTCAAGAGAGACTCGAGACTTCACTTGCACTTTCTAGACAATTCCGGAGCTTCAGTTTTAATGGCACAGGAAAATAACAATACAACAACAGGAAGGAGCAGAGTAGGTCACACTTATCTGTCCAGGTGAGATACCCTGGCAAGTAAGATGGCAGGATGGGATACGTACCTGGAAAGAGAGAGAGAATAGGGTTAGTATGATTCACAGACGAAAATTAATGTGTTTAATGATTTCACTATTCTAAGAATGAAAGGGTGTAAAAAAATAGTTTGGAGAGTTACACAGAAAAAAAAAATTACTTAGAGAAAGGATTGAGTTAGTGAGGCTTAAGTCTTCCCTACCGTTGTCTCATTTTGTCACCTTTCAGGCAATCGTAAAAACATGTTTGCAGGGTAATAAAGAAAGGAAAGAATACCTAGAGAGATAATATAGTTGGTAAGGTTCCTAGTGGAGAACTAATGATGTGTTTAACTTTCAATGCAATAGCCTTACTTTTTCACCATTCAGAGGAGCGTAAAAAAAGTTTGCATGGTCACATAGAAACGAAAGACTAGGTTAGGTTACTTTTGTCTCTTTTATCAGCCTTCATGACTATTCAAGGGAGCTTAATAGAAAAAAAAAAGGTTTAAAAATTTGCGGTTGATTATAGGAAAATTATTGGACAAAGGGTTAATGAATGAGTAACAAGACTGTATTCCCGCGAGACAAACATTTACGCAAGTCAGGTGTGCGGGAAAGAAGAGGTAAATATGATGAGGGTGAAATTTTTAAACCAGACCAAGATAAACGGTAAATATTTAATGACCTCACGAGCAACCTTTCTCTTTTCTTCATTTTGCAACACTTAGTTATTCATGTAGACAGACAGCAACGAAACGAGGGTCGGAAATAAACAATGCAAATAGGAAAAAAAAAAAAAAACGAAAATACGCATACACACACAAAAAAAAAATATATATATATATATATAACGAACACTTAGCTATATACGCTTTCATAAAAGTCAAAGAAGGAGAAGAAGAAGTCCAGGTAACCATTCACTTATAAAAGGAAAGGAAAATGAACAAGAAAGCGTAACGAACACCAGTCAAGAAAGGCGCAAGACAATTTAGTGAGGGAAAACAAACGTTCATTTCATCACGCGGACCACACCTCGCTGGCGTCTTGGGCCTCGACAAAAATGCACGCGTGGCGGAACACAACACAAGGAAAGGCAAGGCAAGGCGAGGCAAGGAGGAGGCAAGGAAAGGAGGAAGCAGAGACGTGCATACAGGAATGGCGAATGTACCAACTGCCTTTCCTAGTAAATTCAAGCTTATGGAAATGCGGGCGAGTCGTAGAAGTCAGCGGACGACCATATTTACGGTTGAGTGAGCCACCTCTAATTGCACCGTCAGGTTAATAATGTTAGTACAGACAGGGGTGAGTACGCTCGTGTATGTCAAGGCCGTCCCGCTAACCTCCCTTAATGATAACTCGTTGTATAATTCTGTGTCTCCCCAGCCGGTGCGGAACACACGGCTCGGTTCCCAAAGGCAGGCCGGGGCGATCCGCAGCCTCCCTGAGTTATTGAAATCAGCCAATTACAAGTCGACGGGGGTAGAGTCATTATCGCTATGATTGGAGAGTGGACGCGGCGGGCTACTTAAAGGACATGTTGATATGCACTGCCACCACCTCCCTCCTCCTCTGCTGCTCCTGCATCCTACCCCTACTCCTCCTCCTCCTCCTCCTCCTCCTCCTCCTCCTACTCCTACTAGTCCTCCTACTCCTTGCTTCTCGTCCCTTGTTCTTCGTTCTCCATCTCCTCCTCTTCTCCTCCTTGCTTCTCCCTTGTTCATTGTTCCTCATCTCTGTCTCTTCCTCCTCTTCCTCCTCCTCTTCCTCCCCCTCGGTTCTCGTGCTATGTTCGTCATCGTCGTCATTGTCGTCGTCATCTTTCTCTTCCTCCTCCTCCTCCTCCTACTCCTCCTCCTCTCCTTCAATGTGGTCGTCATCCTCCTCCTTCTTTCTCCTTCCTCCTCCTCTTTTCATTGTTGTGCTTCAATTTTTACGCCGTCTTGCTCTCTCTCTCTCTCTCTCTCTCTCTCTCTCTCTCTCTCTCTCTCTCTCTCTCTCTCTCTCTCTGTCCTCCGTTTTCGTCATCTTCCTTTCTTTCTCCCTTGTTCCTTTTCTATTTCCTCCTCCTCCTCCTCCTCCTCCTCCTGCCTCTCCGCCACCACCACCACCGTCTCCGCCGCTGCCAACTTATCCCAAACACTATTTCATCCAACAGCAAGGTACAAGTTCGTAATGTATGCTTGATTTAGTCTCTTCATGTGTCCTCCTCTTCCTCTTCCTGTTCACCCTTGTCATTCATCAATTTTTCTCTTATTCCTCTTATTCCCCTGGTTTTCGTGTGCCTTCACAGCCTCTTTCTTTGTTTATCTTCTTACTGCCCCCCACTTTGCTCCTTTATTTTCTTCTCTTCTCTTCTTTTCTCTTCTCTCCTTCTCATACCACGTCGATTTAGATTCCCCTCCCCTGCTTCACTACTTTTCTTTCTTTCTCTCTCTCTCTCTCTCTCTCTCTCTCTCTCTCTCTCTCTCTCTCTCTCTCTCCTCTCTCTCTCTCTCTCTCTCTCTCTCTCTCTCTCTCTCTCTCTCTTCTCATTCTTTTTTTACTTCCTTTTTTTTCTACTACTATCTCCCCCTCCTGCTTTCCTTCTTCCTATCCACCTCTTACCTTCTGTACTGCTTTTTTTTGGGGGGGGGATGGGGGGTGGGGGAGGAGCCTCTCACTCAATAACCTTTCATTTTCCTTCTAACTCTCTCTCTCTCTCTCTCTCTCTCTCTCTCTCTCCCTTCCTGTGCCCTCCCTCATTCCTACTTTTCTAATTCTCCCTCCTCTCCTCTCCTCTTGCTTCTTGCCTCTCTCTCTCTCTCTCTCTCTCTCTCTCTCTCTCTCTCTCTCTCTCTCTCTCTCTCTCTCTCTCTCTCTCTCTCTCTCTCTCTCTCTCTCTCTCTCTCTCTCTCTACCCCCCATGTTTGCTTTCTTTCATTTTAGTTCCCAAATATTCAAACCTTTCCTCCCTAACCCTCAGTAATCTCTCTCTCTCTCTCTCTCTCTCTCTCTCTCTCTCTCTCTCTCTCTCTCTCTCTCTCTCTCTCTCTCTCTCTCTCTCTCTCTCTCTCTCTCCCGAATTCACCCCTGGAGTGTCTTGCTCTCGATTCCGAAACTCTAAAAATAAGGCGAAATAACTTAATAATTTGGTCCTCTGGGTCTCGTTAGCCAGCCTGATGCGTCCCTCACGTGAGCTTGGCCAGGTGCAAGCGGACAGGTGGAACACGCTGATTACAGACACCCAGGCATTGGTAAGGTGGAGAGGGGGTGTGATGGGTGGGGAAGGCCCGTATACTAATAATAAAGGCAACTAAAGGTAAGTAAAGTAACAAAGGTGAGTCTAAGAGGCTTGTACGTACTTTTCTCTCAGTGCAGGTAAATAATTATGGAAGAAATCGTCGCTGTATTAAAGCGTGCATTTGTGTAATTAAATAAATCGGCTTCGTGAATCATAAATTTGGTAAAAAGTGGAGTAAAGTTGGAGGTAAAATGGAGTTTAACACGACAATAGCTTCTCAACGGATGTTATGTTAATTACTGAACCTAATACGTAAAAATCGAGCGAGGAAAATAATATGATTTGATATAAAAAAAAAAATCTTAAATTTCTTTCTTCCCTTTTTTTCTTTCATAAGCACAAAGGGATTTTTTTGCACATTACAGAACATGCGAGTGAAGTATCGCTCAAAAGTGATACAAGTGGAACTGTACAGATTTAATTATTTTCTTTATTTTTCGCTCCAATGCAAATAGATAATAATGACCAGAAAAAAGCGCGTAATGTTTTATTCCCGTATCTTTGTGAAGTACCGAGTGCGCGCTCCACCTCGTTTCGGCTTTATTATTATTACGACTATTTTTATTCTTTTTTTTTTCCCCCTTTTATGCACTTCCTTCCATTACCCTCTTGTACCCTTTCATCTTAATTCCCCGTGTTTTTCTTACCCTTTTAATATCTTCTTCGCGTCGTCATCATCATCATCATCATCAGAAGGAGAGGAAGAAGGAAGGAGAAAGAAAGAAGAGTCGATTTTTCGTATGAAGATTTGAAAGCTTTGATTGTTTCGTTATTATTTCTTCGCGTCACACCAGGTCGCCATTTTTGCATTTTCTTTCAATATCTTTCCTTCATCATTATCGTCACCGTGAAAAGGAGATTTGGGTTTTTTTTTTCACATAAAAGTCTTTAAAACATTAATTGTTCTGTATATATATATAATTTCTACGAGTCACTCCAGTCTGTTTTCTTACTCTTTTTAATAACTTCTTTACATTACCATCGGAAGAAGACTTGAGTTTTCATATAGTCTTAAAAAATAGTAATTGACATGTTGATATAATTCCTGCAAGTCACACCAGTCTGTTTTCTTACTCTTTTCCGTGTCCTCTTTGTGTCATCAGCAGGAGAAGACTCGAGTTTTCATAGTCTCAAAAATAGTAATTGTTATGTTGATATAATTTCTACAAGTCGCAGCAACTGGTTTTCTTACTCTTGCTAATATTTCTTACTCTTTGTACTCTTTTTAATGTCTTCACAAATTATCAATAGGAGAAGACTCAGGTTTTTTGTATAAAGACGTGAAAACAGTAATTGTCCGGTCAATATTATTATTTCTGCAAGTCACATCCGTCTCTTGTTAGCCTTGACTATGCGTGTGTCTCTGTGTGTGTGTGAGTGTGTGGCGCCTCTGCTGCTATAAATGTACCCCACGCATGGAAGTTAACTGCGTCCTGCACTAGTAATACGGGAGAGGAATAAGTTAAGTAAGCTGGCGTTCTCCGCCATTATTAGCATCCCTCCCTTGCAGTGTGTTTATATATACGGAAGATGCCAAATAATTTCACCAAGCGTGGGGAGCGAATCGAATGGTATTAATATGCGCCGAATACCAAGGTGTCGACGTCCATCATTAAACACTGCCAAGGTATGTGGTCACTTATTAATCAAATGACATCAAGCGTCGAACCCAAACCAGCGTCATACACAGACTGACCCCGTCACTACCACCACCACCACTACCACCACCATCACCACCACTAGTACCAGGCCCCCAAACAATGAGAGATCTGCCGCCCCCGTGTTGGCTGGATGGCTCTGAGGGGCAACGCTCGGCTTGCAAAATATAAGGTTGTGAGTTTGATGCTATGTGGCTCATAAGAGTTTCTTGGTGGGAGAGGTAGCACTTTCTCGTAAGTCTGGCGAACGTCACATGGTTTCAATGTTACTGCGATATCCTCGTAGCTAACATTTTTTTTTTCTTTCCAATATCTCTTTCCACCTTCACCACTACCGCCATCACCATTGTTATTGTTACCATAACTACTGGCACCACCTTCATTATATTCTAGACAGAGACTTTTTCTGGATTAACGTAAGAAAACCTTAAAATTCCAATGGAATACAAATGCTTTCTTGGAATTCAAGTAAAGAGAGTATGTGAGTGGCTGTGTTTATCTCATTCCTCTTAATAGTCCGTCAGTCTCTACAGTGTTCCACCCGAGGACTTAAACCACAGCTTTCGCAGCACGCGTCAGCTTCCTAACCACCTCACCACCACAACACTGCGGTTATCCTTTTAAAGAAACATGATTACTAGCGTTGCCTTGTTACTCCTAAACTGTTAACGCTAAGAACTATCCACCGCCAACCACCGCCAACACCCCCCGCCACTAACACTACCATTACGACAACCACTATTGCTACCCATGACCACTACAACAAATAATGCACCACTACCATCACCACCACCACCACCACCACCACTAGGACCAGCACCATCGCCGCCGCCTAGACTCCTTTAAACACACTTCAGCAACTTGGTGTCAAGGAGGAATAGACTGGGGGAGAAATATTGCATAAAGCCGGTCCACGGGTATCGCCACCACGCATTACAGTGTCCCGCCTCTGATGGATGACCAGCGCCCGCCCACCACCACCCGCCCGCCCCGCCGCCCTCACCCATTCCCCCTCCTTCTCCTCCTTCTCTCACTCCTCTTCGTCCTTGTACTTATTCATTCTCCTCCTCCTCCTTATTGGTTTTTCTCGTCTTTCAATGTTTTCTCTTCTCCTCCTATTCCTCTTCCTTTTCTTTTTCTTTCTCAAACGTGTTCAGCTACTTTTTTCCCCCTTTTCTTTGTTATTTTCCCTCTCTTTTTCATCTTCTTTATTATCCTACTCCTCTCCATTTCTTCCTCTATTTCGTACCCTTCTTATTCTCCAACACTTCTCTTTTCCTTCTTGTTTTTTTTATTTTCCTAGTTGTTTTCTCATCGTAACTTAACATTCATGAAACAAAGACAAACACGCTACAGGATAACATCGCCGTAACATCTTCACTTGGGGAGCAAACTTTAAGGGAAACGAATGGAGAAAATCCGACCGCGCTTCCATTAACAAAAGACTCGCGTAGTTTGTCATATCGCGAGCGACTCTCAAAATTGGGACTCAGGAAGATGAACGAAAAGAGTGATAAGAAAAGAGATGAAAGTTTGGACTCAAAGTAATATTTACACTCATGCAGTCAGCAGTCGTTTTATTCTCTTACTCTTCTCTTATTCTGGTGACTGTTTGCACTGCTTACGTATAGGACGAGTGAAAATGGTACGTTCCTTACTGTCTTCCTTCCTTGAGTCTTTCCTTTATTTCATGACCCAAAGAAGTTATACCCATTTTGTCATATAATACAAGTAAGAACCAGAGATATAGTAAGCCTTTTTCTTTTCACTGGGTCTTTTTATGCTTTTTTTTTTTTGTTCCCCACGGCCAAACCACGTCTTACATAAAAATATCTTCCCCTTCACGACCTTACGTCTCTCACTTCATATTAGACTATTTAACTTAACATAGTTTCATAGGGAATAAAGGATCTTGTTACTTGTACTATCTTTATGTTCCTTTGTGGTCCTGGTGTCTCGGACTGGTATTATGGTGAACACTATTGGTGAAGCCGCGATTACCATCTACTGCTCGCCCGTGAACGTGGTGGTGATGGTGGTGGTGATAGGAGGGGTCGTGGGGAGAAGGGTGAAACGGAGGGGGTTCTGGAGGCATATTGAAGGAGGAAGAGGAGGAGGAGGAGGAGGAGGAGGAGGAGGAGTGAGCGAGGCGGCCGTGGCATCTTGGTGTCGCCCAGTGATGAATGGTTGGTCAGGGCCGGCCACCCTCACCACCAACACCATCACCACCACCATCGCTGCCACCACCAACACCATCATCACCAAAAATCTTTCACCATTAGTATTAACAACACCATCACCACCACCACTATCACCACCACCAACAACAACACCAGTCAAATCCTTCACCATTACTATTACCACTACCATTACCACCACCGTCACTGCCAACACCAAAACGTCGAATACTACTACCAACAACACCAGCACTGGCACTACTAATATCTCCATTTACACAGTCACTTACATCACCAACATCACCAGAATCCCATTTCAACTTTCTTGCCTTTTCTCCTCTTTCTCTTCTTCTTTCTCTTCTTCCTCCTCCTCCTCCTCCTCCTCCTCCTCCTCTTTTCTGTCTTACAAAACAAAACACTAAACATCATCACCATCAGAGAGAGAGAGAGAGAGAGAGAGAGAGAGAGAGAGAGAGAGAGGAGAGAGAGAGAGAGAGAGAGAGAGAGAGAGAGAGAGAGAGAGAGAGACAGGGATGTGATACTGTATATATGAAATGGATCGAAAGGGGGCTTAAGAGAAGGGCGTGGAGGGGTGAGAAGAGAAGAGGAGGCAAGAGGGAAGGAAGGAGGAAGGGGAGGAGGGAAGGAGACAAATACAGGGGGAGAGGGAAACGTGGACCCACTGGAGAAAAAAGCTGCTGAGAATGTGGATTTCAATAAAAGGATTCTGACCGCTTTCCTGTCCATCCTCTCTCTCTCTCTGTCTCTCTCTCTCTCTCTCTCTCTCTCTCTCTCTCTCTCTCTCTCTCTCTCTCTCTCTCTCTCTCTCTCTCTCTCTCTCTCTTTCAGCAACATAAAACAAATAATTCACATGAAGAAAAGCTACATAGTGAAAATCATGTAAAAAATTCATAGGAACGAATCAAGAAGGCAAATTAAAAAGTGTATATGTATATAAAGACAAGAAACCAAATATTAAGTGCACGGAACTCAAACAGACAAACAAACGAGGGCAACAAACAATGCAATTAAAGCAAGTTGATAACGACGAGTTACGAAATAAAAAAAAATAATAATAAAAAAAAATCAAACAAATCAAGACGAAATTAAACGAGGTAAGATGAAATAGAAAAAAACAACAACAACAACAACTAAGAATAAGAAAAAAAATAAATACATCCCAGAAGAAGAAGAAGAAGAAGGAAATATAAATGTAAGGAATGAATTTAGCGTATATATATAAGTTTTTCATGGCGATTAATACCAATTCAATTAAGGAGACGAGAAGACGAGAGACAATTATGGAAACGAAGACAAGCACTCGAGGTTCAGTTTAGGAGGAAATGGAGAGCAAGGAAGGAACAGGTCATCTGGGAGGTCAAGGAGGGCAGGGGAGAAGGGGGATGCGACCTGGGTGACCTGTGGGTGAGAGAGAGAGAGAGAGAGAGAGAGAGAGAGAGAGAGAGAGAGAGAGAGAGAGAGAGAGAGAGAGAGAGAGAGAGAGAGAGAGAGAGAGAGAGAGAGAGAGAGAGAGAGAGAGAGAGAAGGAAGGAAGGAAGGAGGAACGATGTCAGATTGTGAGTCTCTCTTTTCTCTTTCTATTTCTCCTTTTTATCATATGGACTATCACTGTTATCATCATCATCATCAGTTTTCTTTCTGGTTCTCTCTTCTCTCACTGCATGGTAGGAGGAAAAGAAGCAGTAAAGAAGGAAAGGTGGAACAAAATAACGGATATTCTCATTTTCTTCTTCTTTATAATCACCATCATTATTATTGTCCTTCTTATATTCCCCCTTCTCTATCTTTAACCTGCCACTCCCGTTTCCCTTTCCTCTTCCTCCTCCTCCACTTGCTCCTTCTTTTCCTCTTCCACCTTTATCTACATTATACAATTTCTCTCACTCTATAGCAGTATTCTCCCCACAGACCTATCAGTAAGGAACAATAGGTATGCTGCTGTTTGTTCTTCCTCTGTATTCACTTGTGTTCCTCCTCGTCCTCCTCCTCCTCCTTCTCCTCCACCATCTGCTTGCTCATTGTCTGTGCGTTCGTGTAGAGGTCACATGCTTGGCCACCAGATCACACACGCATCGCAGAGGTCAGCCCAGATAGGTCACACCTCACCAGACTTCCCAGACTTAATTAAGCTTCACCTGGGCACTCACACCTGTGCTAATAAGCCCCTAAAAAAACTCTCAAGGAACTACCTGACCCGCCGCTATATTTACCTGTGTAATTAGCTCCGACAAACGCTCACCTAAATCCCCCGTTTTGCGGCTAAAAATTTAATGCATGTTAATAGAGAAAAAAATAGTAGTAAAAGCGCTCCCGTAATCAGAACAGTTTAGAGAAAGAAAAAAAAAAAAAAGAGGAGGAGTGTGTGCGCCAGTTGCTAATTCCACAACTACTTGCGTAAAATGGCCGGCGCGTCTGTCCGCACTTCGTTTGTTGGTTAGCACTGTTTCCATACGAGCGGCACCGGAACACCTGCCTCGCCACCGCCACGGCCACCTCCTCCCCGGCAGCAGCGAGCCACCTAGTCTACCTGGGTCTTCATCATACGAGAATTTCACCACACATTATCCGAGGAAATTAGCCGAGTCGACCGAGCCAGAGCTAAAATGTGGCCAACTTATATTCAGCGACCTTTTTGTCATCGCAGGAATGCATGTTAAGCAGGTGAAAGTCATTACGTGGGCTGTACTTTAAATGTTATGACGTATAATGCCGCCCTCCCGTGCACACACCCTGCCGCCCTCCTCCCTGTGAGTGTTTAGGGGCGCAGGAGCAGGAGGAAGAGGAGGAGGAGGAGGAAGAGGAGGAGGACGAGCAGGAGGAGGTGGAGAGGAGGAAGGGGGGACAGCCTCTCGTTACCGCCGCCACCGCCTCCTTCGTCAGGTAAGCGTCAGAATACGTAGCAAACGACTAAACAGTTTGCATTTTTATGTGTGCCCCAAGTGTGTTTATTTTTTTGTTAGTTAACCAACCTGCTGTCACTTTCATGAATTTTTGGCCGGAAAGTTTTCTCTCGGCTTGTATTATAGATGCGTTGCCTCTGTGTGTGTGTGTGTGTGTGTGTGTGTGTGTGCTTTTTTTTCTTCCTTTTTTAATCTTTTGTTTTTTTTACTTTTTTCATCTTTATTTACGAGATACTGTAAACGTCTGGTGTGCTTCTGGGGATTATTAGGCGGCGTATGGAGCCGATGAGGTGCTTAGGGCGTTGTTGTGTGTGTGTGTGTGTGTGTGTGTGTGTGTGTGTGACTCAGGCAGCAAGGACAGGACGGGTCAACTCAGTGGCACGATATGAAGAGCAGACAAGCACCTTGAGCCACGCTAAGAAACTATAGGAAGCACAATTTCTATATCTTCGTCTCTCAGCGAGGAGCAAACATCCAGCACTGAGTAGAAGATGAGCACGAAGACAAAGCGCCATATGACGTCTGTGTAAAACCTTGAGGTGCTTATCCTTTAAGCTGAGAGGCGCAGCATGACTCCCTCTGTCGTGCACCAAGTTCCTGAATCAAGTTATGGGCTCCGATTGAGGGTCGAGGCGAATTTATTTATAAGGAAACGCTTTTTGTAGCACATCCATGTAGTTTTGTGCTTCGTGGTGCCGGAGGCGGTCCATGAATCTATCAGCAAAACTCCTACCGAGCCGCGAGCGTCTGGGCATCATGCATTAGCAGATATCAGTTTTCCAAGTCAGAACTAACACTTCCCATTTAAGCCACATCCATTCACCCGCCCGGCCGTGAATCGCTAACAAATTGGCGGACAGGTTGATCTGCTTCCATTATTCTAAGATTTACACAGCGCTTAGTCAATTCCCAAAAGTGCGCTGTCCTGTCTGCTTGTTTGTTCGTTTGCCCCTCGAGCTATCCGCCGTCAGTGTGCGTTCGCGGCCAAAAAAAAAAAAAAAAAAAGAAGAAGAAGGAAAAAGCTCATTTACTTCCACCTCTCCCTCTTCCCTGAATGGTAAGTAGATTCCTTCTTTTACCTGAGCAGGAGAGAGAGAGTTACAAAAAAAAAAAAGCACAAGACGAGGCGTAAATGTCAGATACTTTATACACGAACCCGAGGAAGCGACCGCCGCGCCAGGATGCAAATATTAATAGAATCCTCGTATGCTTGGCTGAGTTACGCCGCTGCTGTGCTACTCCTCTTCTCTCCTTGCCGAGGCTTTGGCAGGCCCGCGTGTGAGGCTTGAGTAACCTTGTATTTACATGTGCTACGCTAATGCTACACAAGATCAATTTTTCGCGCCATAACGTAATGCCACCGCGCTGAGTCCGGACCGACGGTGTGACGCGGAGGGACGAGTGGCGGATCGAAGTGATTTTAACGCAGCGGTGACCGGAGGACATTACAGCTAGCGTTTGTTGCAGGGCAAAAAATAATCATTCTCACTGCCACGTCTCTCGAGCTAGTACCAAAATATGCTGTGGTTCTTCAGTGCAAGTGTATGTTGAATTGTTACTATTGAATTGTATGTTGAACAACGTTACTGTTGTTAGTGTATGGGTGAAAAAGAAATATACAGTTAACGTGGATGATTAATGTATCAGTATTAGAGGTTTGGGAAGTGAAAGTGTAACGAAAATAAGTACTCTCTCTCTCTCTCTCTCTCTTTCTCTCTCTCTCTCTCTCTCTCTCTCTCTCTCTCTCTCTCTTTTCCCCCACGCACACAAACTTTCAAATACTCACTCTTTCCTGCAGCTCACTTTACTTTTCAGCCTACCATTCCTTTCAATAAATCAACAAGCCAAACGAAGGATCTGAGAGAGCAAGAGGGAGAGAGAGAGCGTGAAGGAGGGAGGATCAGCCTGGAGGAGGAGGGGCAGGAGGGATACTAGCCGGTTGTTGGTGGGCCGTGGGATGGCACACGCTCCGTATCATTATGGCGCTCACCCCATATATCCCGGCACCGTGGTCAGGCTATAATCAAACACCAGTACCAGTCAGGGCGGCGCAGTACGTGGTTTGGTCCGGTCTGCATGGACGCTCGCTGGCTACCTTGACAGACCACACCGCAGGGCCGCACGTCATGCCGCCAGCCACGCCCGCGTCCCCCTGTCCACGCCCACATCCATCACCCTTGTCCGAGGAGGCCATTAAGAGCTTGGATAATGCTATAACGATGCTAATTACCCCCTCGGCTGCTCTTTGTGCTTCTCCCAGTGTGCCCTTTCCTTCCTCTCGCTTCCTCTTTCTCTCTTTCTCCCTGTCTGTTTCTCTTCCTCCTTCCTGTCTGACTGTGGCGTGTTGGTGCTCTTTCTTGATCTTCTTTCCTTCCTTCCTTCCTACATTCATTCATTCATTCCTTTCTCCCTTTCTTCATTAGTTTCTGCTTTGTCTTCTCCCAATCCTTCCGCGACAGATGACTAACAAGACTTACTGTAAGGATCAAGTTTCCCAGAGTTCGCTATTATGCTGTGTTTCTTGGTCTGTAAGCGTGTACACCACACACACACACACACACACACACACACACACACACACACACACACACACACACACACACACACACACACACACACACACACACACACACACACACACACACACACACACACACACACACACACACACACACACACACACACACACAAAGTTGACCAGACATATAATAATTTCTCACGCCCGCGCCCACCACGCCCTGCGCCCTGTCCCAGCTCCACCCCTGTAACCTTATCTCCACAACAGCAGGGAAGATATAATTCCGCAATAATAATCATCAATAAGGATACGATTAATTATACCGTGCAAGCCAATTTTCCACATTTAATTTTCACCTCCGTCCTCGTAACCATCAACAGAAACATCAAACGGTCGGTGTTTTCCCGCGCACCGGCGAGGCGGTCTCCTGGCCTGTCTGCCTGCCTGCCTGGTTGGTTGGCTGGTTCGTTGGCTGGCTGGCGACTTCCCCTTTGCAAGGCGGTCCAGCCATCATCACACCGAACATGTATTCCTAATGTCCTTCTCTCAGGTTCATCCTTGCATTATCGATCAGCCTGCCCCAGACAGTCCCGGCATAAAGTAGTCACCCAGATCCTAACGAGAAAAGCGATCTAATTTTTTAACAAGCCTCGTCTGGCCTGTTACCTGCAGCCGATGGCCCGCGCGGTGGCGGCGGCAACAGAAGTGCGGGAGCTTGCCGGGAAGCCTCGCCTGCCTGGAATAACAGATCGCCCACGCCTTCATTATCCCTGATGTGAGCCATATTTACACTACATTATGGCAAGGCTGGAGGCACTTACAATCAGCGCCGCGAGGCACTTAACGATGCAGAGGTCGTCGGGGAGTGCGTGTGTGTCCGGGAGGAGTGGCCTGAGTGCGTTATTGGACGTCCCGCCACACGACGCCCACTGCTACACGCCCAGCCACACCGGCGGCCACCTACGTCACGCGAGGACTCCCCGTGAATAAAGCCAATACCGCAAAATGAAAACTGCAGAGGTGTGTCTGAGAAGCTGCGCAACACGTGACACCTGAACCTGCCCGCCCCTCCAGGTAGTGCTTTCCCTTCCTTCGCCCTTGTGCCTTCTTCTGCAGCGCTAGACACACATGCACACACACACACCTACACACACACACACACACACACACACACACACACACACACACACACACACACACACACACACACACACACACACACACACACCCACACGTAACGAAGCGATGCAGTTAGATATACCATACATAACTATTCCCGCGGCGTCAACGGAATTAATTTACACTCAAAATGCGTGTTTCTTGCCTCTGCGTGGTGAGGATCCGCGGAGTCCGTCGCCGGTATATATGGTGTCTGGCGGCGGGGAGGGAGGGGAGGTGAGCGGCGAGGTGGTGGTCGGCAAACAGCAGGTGAAGCTGAACGCAGTAATGGCCTCCACGAGCGGCTGGGAATGGTGTTGGGTATGCAAAGGAAGGGGTGCGGGGACTCGGGTTACTGACACACCTGGGCATTAGCTTGACCTTAATGCATGTCACCTGCAGATAACCACCTGCCCGCCCCAGTCTCCTTTTCCCCGCTGCCTTGCTCAAGATAAGACATTTTTACTAATTTGCATTTAAAATTTTCCTCTGTAATTGCAGGAGGTATCGAATGCCTTAACTCACCGAGCAAAACGAGGAGAGAATTAATGGGTTCCCAGGCGATGTGTATCCAATTATATTGATATAATTAAACCGCGAAGAACGGGCAGCGATTTATTCCGGAGCGCGAACGCCGGCACCGAGCTGGGCTGACTTACAACATGTATAATTACCCCAATGATCCTTAATGGCGGTAAACAAAAAGAACTCAGCCGTCGAACATTAATGGTCGACATTTATCTCTGGATACATTATACGACCGATAGTGCGGCCAGCAAGGACATCCCCACCCGCAAAAACAAAAAGAAAGAGAGAAAAAAGACCACCTCTGCCTTGCATGTAGCACCGGGAGGGACGGGAGACGCTGCTCCACTCGGCCAAACGCCACTTTGCAATTCTCCGCCTTTGCAACATTGCATTAAATGTTATACGAAATCGCAAGTTACTTATGAATATTCCATGATGTTAAGTCGTATATCATTTGTAGATTAATTGGGCTAATTACAACCTATATTTGGGCTGCGGGCCGCATGCTAATGAAGCCTGCCGGTGTCCGTCTTGCCTGCCTCCGCTCCTCCTTCCTCCTTCCTCCTTCCTCCTACTCCCTCTTCCTTCTTCCTACTCCTCTTCCTCCTACTCCTCCTCCTTCTCTCGCTTCTTCCCTCAAGCCTTGTTTTCCTGCCTTGCTTTCTCTCCTCAGTTTCGCATCAGTTCCGTCACTTCCTTTTGTGCTTACGTTGTGGTTTCTCTATTTCCTTCTTATGCTTATCTGTCCCTTTCCTCCTTATCTTTATGTTGCTTTTCTTTACTCCGCTTCTCTTACCCCCATCTCAAATTTCTTTCCTCGCACTTCTTTCTTCTATTTCTCCTTTCCTTTTTGTCCTTATTTCCCTTATTCTCTTTACTTTGTCTGTTATCCTATTTCTCTTCCCAGTACTGCTCGCTTCCCATTGGCTTTCGTCTCTACCTCATAACCTCCCACCTACACACTCTTTGTCCTTCCACACACACACACACACACACACACACACACACGTACACACACAACCTCTGTCCTTTCTCACCTCCTTGACCTCTTCACCTCACAGCTCCTTGCCAGCCACACCTCCCCCCAACACTTCTTCCCTCCCTCCCCCCAAAACCTCTCTCTCTCTCACGTTCCTCATCAATATAATACTGAGAAAAAAAGTTACAGAGACAGGAAGAAAGAGAGAAAAAGAAATGTAATGCTCAGAAAAGCATAGTGAGGTGCAAATTTTCCTCCATTTCTCCTATCATTACTACCTTATTTCTTCTCGTTTACTGCTAAGCGGGTTATCAAGGAGTCACTTCCTCGCCTTGTCCGTAGTGGTTAGCGGTCGTTCTTATCTGTTTGGTACCGGGAGAGGGGCGGGAGAGGAGCAGGGAGAGGGGAGAGAAAGAGGGAGAGGGAGGGGGTAGTGGAGGCGCATCGGTCGAGTACTATCCGCACCTTCTCGCCAATCTGCTAACATTAAACAGGCGGAGGCGGCGCGGCACTGTGCATGGGCCGCTTCTTTCTCTTCTTTCCTTTGCTGCCGCCGTCTCTTACTTACTTGGGGTTATTACCTGTGTTGCACTAAGCACTCGCCAGTCCCTCGCGGCGGCTCGATTCCATTTTAAGATAATTTGTTGATGCATTTTTCAGCAGTAAATATGTTTGACGTGCGTGAATGGTTTTTCCAGAACGCAGGTGCACATCAGAGAGCTAATTGCGTTTTAGGTCAAGTTATTCCATTCGTATCTGTTATGCCTTCGCCATTAACCAATGTAAATGGATTTGGCTCTTACGTGCATATAATATTAACCGCGATATATCAGTCAGCATTTGCATAAGTATATGTTAGCGGTTGTGAGATTATAGCAAGATTACCTGCGCGTTATATATACTCCGTCAAGACGTGCACCACCGCGTTATTTATGGCTCCTTGTGGTGGTGGTGGTGGTGGTAGCCTTGTGCCGGGAGGAGGAGGAGGAGGGAAGAGAAAGGGGGTAACGTTCCTCCTCCTCCTCCTCCTCCTTCTCCTAAGTGACCAGTTACCTCTTCCTCCCTCCTCCACCCCCCAGTTACTTTTCCTAATGTGCGTTGCATCTTCTTGAACTATACTGTTCTCTGACTTCCTCCCCAACTCCTCCTCCTCCTCCTCTTCCTCCTCTTCCCTCTACTCCTCCTGGTACCTGCTTACCTACATTCACCTTGTTTCACCTGGCCACCTGCTTCCTCCCTTTACCTCCGGGTTACACCTTCCTCTCTCTTTTTCTCTCTCTCTCCACTCCTACCCTCCCTCCTTCCCATTCCTTCTTTTATAACAAATTACCCGCCACCTAAACAGGTTAGTAATTATATGAAGCAGGGAAGCAACATCACCATTAGCGGCCGAAGCAGCGACGGTAAACAAAGCTCTTCGCATCGCCACCACCGCCGTCCGCGTAACTCGTGAACCAGAACACCACTAGCAGGAGGAGGAGGAACTGATAAAAGGAAAGGAACGAACGGCGAGTCGAAGTGCAAGTTCCGAAGATAGAAAAGGGAAGGAGGGAAGGGGGAGGGGAAAAAAAGTAACAGGATTGCAATATTAAGTCCTTGCTGGCGCCGAGATAATGAAACAATAATATGCGGTGGGAGAAAAAATGGCAGAGAGAGAGAGAGAGAGAGAGAGAGAGAGAGAGAGAGAGAGAGAGAGAGAGAGAGAGAGAGAGAGAGAGAGAGAGAGAGAGAGAGAGACTCATATTGTTCTTAAATACTTTTGTAAGGCATGTGAAGGAAAAGGACTAATTCTCTCTCTCTCTCTCTCTCTCTCTCTCTCTCTCTCTCTCTCTCTCTCTCTCTCTCTCTCTCTCTGACCACTCGAGCAGAAGTAACGCGCAAAGACTCACGAAATGCAAAATGAAGAGCAGGATAACAAGAAGCAAACACGATAATGATAAATAAAGCGGCGGAAGGAAGGAATTCATGTGTTACCAAATGATGAGTTTCCTCTATTTTCTTAAGCGAGGATGATCATAATATTTACACAATAATCAAAGGGTCACCGGGATGCTAAACACACGCTGTCAGCCGCCCATTGCTAAAAGAGAGAGAGAGAAGGAAAAAAACAGAGAGAGAGAGAGAGAGAGAGAGAGAGAGAGAGAGAGAGAGAGAGAGAGAGAGAGAGAGAGGGGATGAAAAAAAAGAGCATTTGAACACACGGTCTGTTACTATAATCCGTAATTAGTTGGATATTATGGGAAAAATATTATTGAATTAGCCGAGAGACTTTGACAGCTTGATGGATCACCGGACGCGAGGCCTGTAAAAAAAAAAAAATGTAAAAAAAGAAAAAGAAAAAAAAAAAAGGGGGGAAAAAGATAGAAATCCACATCGGACGAAGAGTCAAGCCGTAAATTTGATGCTCTTTTTTTCCCTCTCCCTGTCCGTACGAGGTTGGTGATTTTAATGTCGCGACGCTCCACATTATGGGTATTGTTTACGATGAATAATTTATCCGGAGCGCAATTTACACTTGGGAGGTGATTTGTGGCAGCGGTAAGAGGCAGGTTGAGGAGGGACGACAGTGTGGCCAGCGCCGGACGACACGGCGCGCCCTTTGCCGGCTGGATTATGCCGCGCACTCGGCGTTATATCATTGCTCATTAATATCATTCACCCGATATCGTCTCATCTTAATGGTCTTCGCCAATTATATGCTCGGCTGAGTCTTGCGTCGGCGGCCGCGGCTCAAAACCCAGAGCCAGGCAGCGCCGGGCACTCGAACCTCTCACAATGCACCCCGGCCAGGCGCCTCCCGCCAGAACGCACCTAAAAGCACCCAACCACTAGTTATTATCACGGTGCAAGCCATACACTCCTCTCAGGCTTGGGGGCTTACGGGCGAGCCGAGCCTGTCCGCCACACCGGCCTACCGACCTTAAGGACTCCCGTGCACCGACGCCCTGTTGCCCAAGACACACCTTCACACACACATACGTACATACACAAACACACATCAAGGCTGATTTGCATAAGTATATGTATTTGTATAGTATATGCAAATATAAATGAGGCAGGAGAGAAATGGGGACTGGGCCGGATGGGAAGGACCGGAGAGAGAGAGAGAGAGAGAGAGAGAGAGAGAGAGAGAGAGAGAGAGAGAGAGAGAGAGAGAGAGAGAGAGAGAGAGAGAGGAGGAGGAGAGGAGGAGGAGGTGAGGAGGACGGAGGTGGGAGGAAGACTGGCGCAGATTAGGAGGAGGCCTCATTAATAATAGTACTGCAGTAATTAAGAACCGTGTTATGAGTGC